>NC_135220.1:14317573-14383525 GCF_052324685.1 Brachyhypopomus gauderio | reverse complement strand
CCTTTACTTGCCCGCGAGGCAAACGATGGGACGGGTCAGAACAAGGCGCAGCACACGCCTAAAATGTTTGTTGACAACGACCACTGTGATCACTCAGCACTACTACGCAGAGACGCGACCTGATCAGCAACACCTTCAGGAAATGAAACCACGCTGATGGTGTTGACTCTACTGGACCTTCCATTCCCTTGGCTGATGACACAACCAGTAAAAACCAGTAAAAGAAATTTCAGGCAGCAACAAAATACTGAATAAGTATCTAGCCACACTGTTGACTCTACTGAACATTCAGATCGCTTGGCTGATGACATAGCCAGTAAAAACCAGTAAAAAAATTCAGCCAACAACTAAATTCTGAATAAGTATTTAGCCACTGGGGCACTGGAATATGCTATGGCTTATAAACGCCTGCTACTGTTTTTAACGATTCAATAAAGAGAATATTAGTATACCGTAGAGTACACAATAAAACTAACCCTGTAATATTCCTGCTAGTTAATGTCCACACACTCTCACTGCTGTTTGCCTCCACACACATTCACTGCAGTTTTGGTTCACATGCTGAAGCTGATGTTGGATTAAGATCAAGACCAGACACGTCACTCCTAAAGTGAATGTTTGAATTTGATAGAATTACACTAGAGACATATAATTTTAGAATTTACGTTTGTTTTCTATAAAATGAGTGTATTCTTGATCTCCCTCAAATGGAAGTGGGGTACATGTGTGCCTCCCACTAACAGAAGCCTCCCTACCCCCCCCCCCCCCCCCCCCCCCAACAGAAGTGGGGGTACATGTGTGCCTCCCTACCCCCCCCGCCTCCCCCCTAACAGGAGTGGGGGTGCACGTGTGCTTCCCTACACCCCCCCCCCCCCCCCTCCCCCATAACAGAAATGGGGATACACGTGTGCCTCCCTACCCCCCCCCCCCTCCCCCCTAACAGAAATGGGGGTGTGCACGTGTGCCTCCCTACCCCCCCCCCCCCCTCCCCCCTAACAGAAATGGGGGTGTGCACGTGTGCCTCCCTACCCCCCCCCCACCTCCCCCCTAACAGGAGTGGGGGTACACGTGTGCCTCCCTACCCCCCCTCCTCCTCCCTAACAGGAGTGGGGGTACACGTGTGCCTCCCTACCCCCCCCCCCCCTCCCACCTAACAGGAGTGTGGGTACACGTGTGCCTCCCCCCCCCAACAGGAGTGGGGGTACACGTGTGCCTCCCCCCCCCCTCCCCCCCCCCCCCCCCCCCAACAGGAGTGTGGGCACACGTGCTCCCTTTGCACCAGGGCTCAGATGCCTATAGACAGAATATCTGTCTCTTACATCACAGCTGAATCCAATGAAAGGAGCATTTTTAACCTCCCCAGTCTGCACAGCACTTGGTTACATGTCTCTGAAGGCTGCAGTGTTATAACAGATGTACACAGATCTGTGTCGAGGGTCAGCTTGCCGTGCTATGACAAAAACAAGGTGACAACACGCAGGCAGATTGGCTCTGACAGCCAAATGTAGGTGGTCACCTGTGACGATGCTAACAGAACCTTCCGGAATGTTCCCTGAGGCAAAGGGTGGGCTGCAAACATGGACCTCTCCGTGCCCTGCCATCGCTGTGGTAATTTCATTTCTCTCATTGGCCTCTGTCTCAGTGCCCCCCCACCCCAGTACTGTCAGCCATGACTGGTGTCATCTGCTTTCATCCCAGAATTGATGGAGGCAGCTAAACTGATAACACGGTGGGAAAAAAATGTAAAAATCCTTCCACCAGAGCTCAAAAAGCCTGACGATCAGAGGAGCAGCACATCAGAGACAGCACTGACATTCACTGGTTGACATTTGGGGTGTGAGTGTGTGTGTGTGCGTGCGTGTGTGTGTGTGTGTGTATGTGTGTGTGTGTGTGTGTGTGTGTGTGTGTGTGTGTGTGTGTTGAATATTGTGCTCTTGTGTCAGACAGTTAGAATTGAGGATTACATTGGGGCAACACTAACTCGATTCTCAGGCTCTTGGTGATCATGGTCTCTGTGCCAGAGTTGTTCAGAACTGAGAGCTTTACCTGATCTCCTGTAAACACTAGGACAAGTATATCATCTCGTATTATTATGTTGGAAGTTGTTTCCCCACATAGTGACCTCCCTAATTATGATTTGGTACTGCTGTGGCTGAGTGTGTGTGATGTTTGAGTCTTGTCTTATCATCTCCCTCACTGTCTTTCTCTCCCTCACCCCCCCCCCCCCCCAACACAGTTCCATCATTCACCTTCACACCAACAGGTATGTATAATCCTATTATATTTGTTTCTCACCTCAGAGTGAATCACCTCAGAGTGAATCACCTCAGAGTGAATCACCTCAGAGTGAATCACCTCAGAGCGACTCACCTCAAAGTGACTCACCTCAGAGCGACTCACCTCAGAGTGACTCACCTCAGAGTGACTCACCTCAGAGCGACTCACCTCAGAGTGACTCACCTCAGAGTGACTCACCTCAGAGTGAATCACCTCAGAGTGAATCACCTCAGAGTGAATCACCTCAGAGCGACTCACCTCAAAGTGACTCACCTCAGAGCGACTCACCTCAGAGTGACTCACCTCAGAGTGACTCACCTCAGAGCGACTCACCTCAGAGTGACTCACCTCAGAGTGACTCACCTCAGAGTGAATCACCTCAGAGTGAATCACCTCAGAGCGACTCACCTCAGAGGGCCATCTGCTGCCTGTTTTCATACTCTCCCTGTCCTGTCTAGTTCCTGGGCATGTCAGAGATGTTTGTGGTTGTTAATTAAACTGTGTTGTGTTAAACTGTGTTGTGATTGTGATGGAATCTTTATGTGCATTTGGTGTTTGTGTGTGTGTGTGTGTGTGTGTGTGTGTGTGTGTGTGTGTGTGTGTGTGTGTGTTGGAGCCATATTGTTAAACAACTGCTCCAGCAAATCCTTGCATGTGGTTAAACGCCCTTAGCCACAGACTCACGGTCCTCTTCACGCCCAGCTGCCGTGGCGATAGGCTCTCAGTGTGTGCTTCCAGTGACTAATCACACACTGATTGCGATGTGTTTGAACTTTAATTCTCATTGCCAAGTGCCTCAGCCGCGGGCCTGGTAGGATTCTCCCGTACGCCGCTGTGTTCTGCACGTGTTATTTGCTCTGCCTGGCAGGCGAGGATTACTGGTGTGTGTAGCTGTCGGTAAAGGGCGTGAGTCATAACGCACATTCAGCTACGACGAGTTGGGAGAGTTTTATGTGTGGGATGATATTGGCTTGTGTCTGTCAGCGGCCTGTGGTTTTGTGATTGTGTCTTTAACAACAGCAGTGATTCATGTGTTTTCTCACATGCTGTAGTGGCCTATCAGAGAGGGGGAGAGGCTGTTTGCAGTGCTGGAAGGTGAGTAGTCTTACTCTGCATGGGTGTGTGTGTGTGTGTGTGTGTTCTCATTCATGAAACAATTTCTGTGTCTTAGGTGAAATTGCTTTACACTGCAAGATCCACTAGGGGGAGATGTTTAGCCAAGAAAAAATGAAACTATGTATTTTTAATTCCCTGCCTAAAGTACCACATCATATAAATAACAGCAATGTCTATTACATGAGAGAAATTTAACAGAAAATCGTGTAAGCAGAACCATCATAATTTGTAATTTGTGGCGTTTGCTAATGCCATACTGGTTGTGTAAATGTGTATGGCTGCCTGCACACCTGTAATTAAATGTGTGGATGAGTGTGTATGAGGGCACACCCAGTCTCACTGGGCCTTAGAGCAGAGCGTATCAACCCACTAAACACTCCACACTGAGACCTGCTGTACATGGGCCAGGGGAACAGAGCAGGCAGATGTTTGGTGAACCTGGCCGTTTCAGGCAGCTCCTGAATCTCCACCATGTCTGGAGCGTTTCCCATCATGCCGTGCCACCATTTTGGCTTTGCTGTTCCTGGTTAAAGAGACGTTGTTGTCCAGTGGCTCCCTGAGAACATGGAGTTTCAGAAACGCTGTTATGGGATGCTATCCCTGTACGATGTTGTGTGATGTTATCCCTGTGTGATGTTATACCTGTGTGATGTCGTGTGATGTTATCCCTGTGTGATGTTATACCTGTGTGATGTCGTGTGATGTTATCCCTGTGTGATGTTATACCTGTGTGATGTCGTGTGATGTTATCCCTGTGTGATGTTATACCTGTGTGATGTCGTGTGATGTTATCCCTGTGTGAGGTTGTGTGATGTTGTGTGATGTTATCCCTGTGTGATGTCGTGGGATGTTATCCCTGTGTGATGTCTTGTGATGTTATCCTTGTGTAAGGTCATGGGATGTTATCTCTGTGTGATGTTATCCCTGTGTGATGTCATGGGATGTTATCTCTGTGTGATGTTATCCCTGTGTGATGTCATGACTGTATCTCTCTGTATTAAATTAATGAATGACTGTATCTTTCTGTGTATTATATGAATGAATGACTGTATCTCTTTCTGTGTTATATGAATGAATGACTGTATCTCTGTATTATATGAATGAATGACTGTATCTCTGTGTATTATATGAATGAATGACTGTATCTCTGTGTTATATGAATGAATGACTGTATCTCTGTATTATATGAATGAATGACTGTGGTCCAGTTAGCTCATGCTCTGTGCTGTCCCTTGCAGGCCTGGTCTACTCAACATGGGAGAGCCAGCCAATCAGCCGTGGCTGGCCGACTCATGGCCCAACGCCTGCACCAATCACAAAGACTGTAGCATCAGCTGCTGTAATGGAGGCAACGGGACCAGTGACAGCAACCTGACCACCTACAGCCGCCCAGGTAAGAGCAGCCCATCACACACACACACACACACACACACACACACACACACACACACACACACACACACACACACACACACACACACACACACACACACACACCTACCTGGTTAGAGGGCACTCACCTGGAGGGCATTAGGCAGGATTTACCATACTTTGCTTTGCTCTGCTGGCGGTGAGGGCAGGTCTGTGCTGGCGGTGAGGGCAGGTCTGTGCTGATGGTGAGGGCAGGTCTGTGCTGGCGGTGAGGGCAGGTCTGTGCTGGCGGTGAGGGCAGGTCTGTGCTGATGGTGAGGGCAGGTCTGTGCTGGCGGTGAGGGCAGGTCTGTGCTGGCGGTGAGGGCAGGTCTGTGCTGATGGTGAGGGCAGGCCTCTGCTGGCGGTGAGGGCAGGTCTGTGCTGGCGGTGAGGGCAGGTCTGTGCTGACAGAACTGCTGTGCTGGCGGTGAGGGCAGGTCTGTGCTGGCGGTGAGGGCAGGTCTGTGCTGGCAGTGAGGGCAGGTCTGTGCTGACAGAACTGCTGTGCTGGCCTTGTGCCCACAAGGGCGAGTGAGAAAACGATTTTACGTGTATGTAAAAAAAAAAGCCTCTATGAAGGAAAAAAAAATGTTGAGACCAACGTGACAAGAGGGAGAAAAACAGATGCAGGACTGCGAGAGTTGGGAAAACCAGGAAGGAGGCGGAGCTAACTGACAGGAAAGGAGGCGGAGCTAACCAACAGGAAAGGAGGCGGAGATAACGGACAAGTGCTGCTTTTAGAGGCATGTCTTCAGTTTCTGGCTGCCTTTTAGCAGGGTAGAAAATTCACTCAACCTAAAACTGTCGAGTGGTGAAGATGATGGTGTACTTAACGATCGACGAGCACTTTGCAGGACACTGGAGCACACCAAATACTGCCACAAAGTGCCTTCCTGCCCCTCTCTGGACTGGACCAGGTACATGGAACTTTGTAAATATTTTGTTAGCCTTGTTTCTCCTGTGAAGGGAGTTCTTGAAGCAGATTAATCATTTATGTTTTGAGCACATAAATCTTTCATGTAGTGTTGGAAGAGAAATACACATATCCCAAATAATAAATAAACAAATAGATACATTTAAAAAAAGAACTATAGAACTCCTGCTGGAATCTCCTCCTGTACACATGAAATGGGAGCAAACATGCCTGACAGGCTGTTGCCTGCAAGGCTTTAAGCCAATGGCCTGCTCAACGCAAGATTTCGCGTTAGTCATCAAATGCTTACTCACTCAGTAGAGCGGGGCTACACTTTGGTGCTCCGAGTCTCACGTGAGACCCGCGTGCCTGGAAGGCTCTGAATGTTCCGTACGTCTTTGTTCCAGTGCCACCGCACCCTTAAGCAAAGAAGGTACATAAACGTGTAGCTGCTTTCAGAAAGCCTCCAGTGCCAGGGTCTCTAGTCCTGAGGCTTTCAGACGGTGCAGTGTGATCACCGCCTGCCCGCGATTAAACGGCGAGAAGTGACGTGCCGCTAAGGTGCCGGTCGGGGACTCAGGTGAGCGCCGGCCCTGTGGCCACTGCCTCTGGCCGCTGCCTCTGGCCGCCTGTGGTGGAACGACTCTGAGCAAGACGCTAAGCCTCTAATTGGTCTCCTCCAATGAAACAGGCTTTGCTTTATGGGCTATCTGGCAGTGTACTTTAGATACTCTGAATCGTCAGCCTGCCCGGGGAGAAATCCTGCATTGATCCCTTGTTTATGTAGTTTGTGGGGGAAAAGAGTCCTTGATTCGGCCTTGTTAAGCACACCTGTCTTACGATTCATAAAACTTTTAGAAACATCACAAGGTTCATAAAGGTTTTCCCTCTCTGCCATGGACGTCGTCATCAGTCAGGTGTATCGTTTCCCTGAAGTACACTTCCATGCTCCTCCACCAACCACAGACCTCGAGTTTGACACAGACGCGTGTGATGCTAGAACAGAGATGCTCTGAAGGCCCACGTGAACTATACACCATGTTGTGGAGGACGTTGGTGGGGTAACTAAAGGGCATGCGCAGTACAGGCAGTGCGGAGTCAACAGCTCCAGGTCCAGGCGGGCGTATAAAAACACAGGAGGTGTTCATTTAACCGCAGCGTTTTGCTGCACATGGTCCCACAGGAAGTGTTGCAGCACGCTGTTGTTCAACCATGCACCTGCCTATTATGTGCCCTGCCTATTAGGTGCACTGCCTGTTAGGTGCACTGCCTATTAGGTACACTGCCTGTTAGGTACACTGCCTGTTAGGTGCACTGCCTGTTAGGTGCACTGCCTGTTAGGTGCACTGCCCGTTAGGTACACTGCCTGTTAGGTGCACTGCCTGCTAGGTGCACTGCCTGCTAGGTGCACTGCCTGTTAGGTACACTGCCTGTTAGGTGCACTGCCTGTTAGGTACACTGCCTGTTAGGTGCACTGCCTATTAGGTGCCCGTGAAGTCCACGTTCTTGACAGCTCTCTTGCTCAGCAGCCGCAGCAGTGAGTTCGGTCCGGAGTCCAGTCCGGAGTCTGGTCCATTTCAGCTGCTGTGATCATGGGGTCGGATCCTGAGCACCGCACAGGGCAGCTGGGGCCGAAAACGCCTCAGTGAGCACCTCTGGCATTGTTAGAGGCAGCTGGACACTGATTTTTAACAGAAGTTCTGCAAAGTTAAAGCACTTGCATGAGTGAGAGGACCATATTGTTTTAGTGGTTGGTCAAGAGGAGGTAACCAAACCATATGGTTTAAAAAAGAAATCAGAAATTAAGCAAATGGTGTGTATACCCAGATGTCTTTACATTTCATTAAAGGACCTGAAACAGCTTGCGGAAAATTAAATTTGTGAATTCATGAATAGTGTGTAACAGTTAAGTACTTTGTCATATATGACATATACATATATATATTTTGTCCTTATAAAACATATTATTATAGTTTATTATTATGTGATGCCTGTTTTTATGTCATGATAATGAATCAGTTTTGGACAGCATTTCCACACCCCCAGCTCCAACATCTCCTGATTGGCTGTGCTCACTTTCATTTGATTTAGCTGACTGCATCGCTAACTACAGCAGCCAGCTGGACAAGCCAGGAGTTCTGCTGGGCTCAGACTCTGCCGTGTACAGCGATGTGGACCTGTCCAACAAACTCAACGAGATGAAGACATTTAACAACCCCACCATGTGCTACATGGGGCCTGGGGGCGGGCCTCCCACGCCATATGAGCCCACCCCTTATGCCACGACCCAGCTCATCCAGTCAAACATTATGAGCAAGAACAGTGGGGCGGGGCCAGGGGCGGGGCCTGGCGACTTCAATGAGAAGCGCTGGAAACCGCAGCAACAGAAGCCGCCGGAAATGACATCACAGCTGCAGTTCAACATCATGGAACAGAACCGTCTGAACAAGGGTGAGAATCTCCTCCGACCTTCAGTCCTGCTGGTGTAGTGTGTATCGGTGCGTCTGATCTGTGTGTGTGTGTGTGTGTGTGTGTGTGTGTTCCTCCCACTCTCCCAGATCATTACCGCGGCGGTGAGGTCAGCCTGCCCCCTCCCACCATCCCCTACAGTCAGGCTATGGAGCTCAGCTCCGCCGGCTCCTACCACAGCTCAGACAGAGCCAGCAACAGCACGTCGGGTACGCACGCATGTCTCACACACACACACGCACACACACACACACACACACACACACACACACACACACACGGTGCTACGAGCCTCTGCTCTCTGCTTAATGCCGGACTGTCCGAGATTCTGCAGTGTTTTGCTGAATTATGGATCTTTCATGGTTCCTACCTGCTCTTCCTCACCACAGAACAATGGCTCAGTCTTCGTACTTTCACCGAAATTATTAACGTCACTGACATTACTGACAATTACTGACGTAAAGAGTAAGTTGTAAGGATGACAGTATATTCAGAGGGGTTAAATCCTGACAGAAAGGTTAAACAAACTCACACTCATGTTTAACTAAGACCAGCCAAAAAAAAATGTCTTCCCATGGGAAACATGTTTAATCATGCGCTTTTCCTCAGGGAGTCAAAATCATAGAAAAGGTACCCGCACCCCAAAACTCCCCAAGCAGAGCACAGTGAACTGGGCGGAACCGCTACCCCCACCTGCTCTGAACCCCCCCACCAGCCGCAGCTGTGAGGACTACCTACAGCCCATGGACAAGAGGTGGACACACACACACACACGCTCATATGCGCATACTCTCTGCCACATTAAATTTACAGTCAGTACCTGGAAACTGGGCAGGTGGCAGAACACACAGTACATGTTTGGATTTTTCATGTGACCCAAGACCAAGGTCCACATCTTGACGCTAAAACACTTCTGTCATCAGTTTTGACCCAGACCCACAGTGCCCGATGCTTCAGGGCCGCATGTACCTACACCAGGGAGAGATGGAGGAAGAGGAGGAGGAGGAGGAGGTGAGGGAGCCCGTGGACAGGTGCCCCACCCCACCGGTCAGAGGAGCAGCATCGTCCCCTGCCGGAATGTCCTACGGTCACCAGTCCACGGCCACACTCACCCCCTCCCCTCAGGGAGACCTCCACCCGGGCCTACACCACATCCACGAGGAACGCAGGTATTGCTCCAACACCACCCACAGGCCACGTGCTAGCTGCTACAGACAGTGTCCGAAAATGCAGCGCGTGAAGGTGCGATGTGCATCGTCTGTACCTACGACTGCTGTTTCCTCTTAGACGCCACGCGGCCAGCCCACCTCCGCACCCCCCGTCCCCTTCGCACAACTACGGCTACGTCTCGGAGTCGTCCGCGCTGGACGGGGGCGCGCCGGACGAGGACGAGGACGATCGGGGCGGCGGCGACCCGGGGACGCGGCAGCACCGAAAGCCCCAGGCTCTGGCGGGCCAGGTGGGCCCGCGTGAAGCGCTGTCCCGCCGCGTGCAGCTGCACCGGGGCCTGGAGCAGACGCCGGCCTCCAGCACGGGCGACCTGGAGAGCTCCGTCACCGGGTCCATGATCAACGGCTGGGGCTCGGCCTCCGAGGAGGACAACGCCTCCTCCGGCCGCTCCAGCGCCGTCAGCTCCTCCGACGGCTCCTTCTTCACCGATGCCGATTTCGCTCAGGCCGTCGCTACCGCGGCCGAGTACGCGGGCCTGCGGGTGGCCCGGGGCCCCGGGGCAGTGCCGGAAGACCTCGGAGGTGGGGGTAAGTGTGGGGAGTGAGGCTTGAGGCGACTTTCAGAAGCTGCCAGTTTTGCCTGATGCGGTGTACAATCTTTTAAGGGCTGAAATACCATATTGGCCAGCGGCCGAGTAGCCCGGTGTCCACGGACAGCAACATGAGCGCAGCAGTGATGCAGAGGAAACCGCATAAACGACACAAGCAGCATGCAGGCCAGCACCACGGACAGCTCCACCCCCAGCCC
The DNA here is from genome assembly GCF_052324685.1 of Brachyhypopomus gauderio. Lineage (NCBI taxonomy): Eukaryota > Metazoa > Chordata > Actinopteri > Gymnotiformes > Hypopomidae > Brachyhypopomus > Brachyhypopomus gauderio. The sequence continues at coordinate 14,373,360 of NC_135220.1, read as the reverse complement.
CCCGACCAAGGCGCAGATGGTAAAAGAGCTCGTGACCACAACGCCTTGTCACCTGACCTGAGTGTCCTGGTGGCGTGTTGTGTGATTTGTTGAGATCTCAACCAATAAGTCCCAGCCATAAGCCTAGGCCTAGACAATGGAGAAGCTTCATTTTATAATTATTTGTATATTTAGCATAATTCCTCATGCACTGTTAAAAAAAAAACGTCCAAAAAACCATTTGATTGAAGAGCATGAAAGACAGTTTCCCTGCTCCCTTCTCCAGATCCACCCGTGCCCCTAAGCCCCTCGTCGGCAGGCCTGAAGTCCCCCGGCCACGGCTCCAGGTGTGGCTACGAGGAGAGGGGGGCCACGCTTCCCAGGATGGGCTGTGGGGAAGCCCGAGGCAGGAGGGGGAGCGCGGGGGGCTACCGCACACGAGAGGCCTCCGCCGAACGACGGGGGGACCCCGACAGGCACCGCACGCCGCACGGGGGCAAGGCCGCTGCTGGCAAAGCCCGTCCGCACGCAGGTAAACACAGGCTGAGAGTGCCGACGGTTCCTCCGGGACACCGCGGGTCGGTCGGTCCGGCGCGTCTAACTCTGGCCTCTCTGCTCCGGCAGTGCCAGAGGACATCCCCCCCTACAGCCGCCCCTCCTTCCCCACCGCACAGAGCCAGAAGGAGGCAGCCAGCTCCACCAGCTCCGCCTCCTCCAGGGGGTCCGGGGGCCGTCGGCGGGGGGACGCAGCTCCGGGGGGGCGCAGGAACCCCAATGACCCTGGACTCCACTGCATGGCCACCTTCTCACACCAGGAAGAAGATGTAGAGGTAGACCTTGTGCAGATCACCTGAAACTTCTCAACTGATTCATAGTGCTGGGAGCCAACAATGCATAATAGTTGATATTGATTTCCAAAATACTTATGGGTGCTGTGCAACCTTAGTATCTCTATTGTTAGAGTCCTGCTGTGATGGGTTTAAGAAAATGTTATTTTCTTTGCAATGGCATGGTAATACAAGATATGTCTCCACTCAACATATACTCAGCTGTGAACTATAATGGTGTGTTGTCTTTGACTGATGCCAAACCCTTAAAGCTAGCTCATAAAACTACGATGGCTATTTTACATCAAGCTCCATGAATCACATCCTCCAACTATTTTGTCCACAGCTTCTGGAGAGCTGAGGGTTCGATCAGGACCAGAGAAGCATCCTGGTATCCCACAACTCCAGGAGGAAGCCCATCTTCTAACTGTGGACCATATACGACTCAGACCATCTGCAGTCATTCACTATTATGTAAATGATCTGATTTGTCATAACAGGAAAAAAAAACTGACCAATGTGTACTGTTTCGTTTAAATTTTTTTTTTTTTTTGTATGTTTTCAATATTTAATCTTCCCAGAGTGAGCAAGAGAGAACCGGGTGTTTCTCCTGCTTTGAGTAGGTGATTCTGTTCTGAAGCCCCAGGAAGTGGTGGGTGTGAGTGGTGAGCAGGTGATGTTCACCACGCTGCTGCCCACAGCCTTATAGTCCTCTGGTGCACGTGTTCAAGAAACTGTGCGTGGGTGCAGTGGACCATTACTAGTACAAACAAGTTATTTTCACTCTTGTACTGTAATACAGTACTACAGTATGGTCTTTTAATCTTATACTGTAATACAGTACAACAATGTGGTCTTTCAATCTTATGCTGTGATACAGTGTGGTCTTTCCTCTCAATGCTCACCAAACATATTTTATGCTAATGGTAAGGCTGGGCATGAGGGTTGCTATTGTATATGTACCAAATCACTGAGTCATTGAAATAAGTGATGCCATGGGGATTTTTATAATGCACTGTTGTCATTTTGTTATTGACGTTGTTATTGTTAGTGTTTTTCTTTTTCTTTTGTTTTATTTGTCTTTTTGATATTTGGTTTCAAAAGCACAATCACTAAACGTTTTATTTTAAACCATTCTTATGTATGAAGCACTCTGCATTATATGAGGGTCGTTGAAAGTGGAGTCTTACGAAGCATCGTGTTCAAGGTCGGATTAAAGACTAGGCTTACTTGGTGTGTTTTATTTCTGCAAATGACCATGATGGAAATTAAATGACACTTCCGTTTAAGGTCTCACGCGAGCCGGGTCATCACGTGACGTGTAGGTTTAGGCCACGAAGCGGCACTCTGTCGCCTCATTAGCAGTGACGTTACGTGTGATGAGACAAATGCACTTAAATGACGGCAAAACGAGGCCACGTGTGATGGGCGGCTCCTTTAGGTTTTTGCCGTGTCCCTTCCGTGTTGTGGGAGGAGCACCTGACCCCAAAGCTGCATGTTCTGGTGGTGTTCTAAAGAGAAAGCCCTCCACAACCAAACCCTAATGGTCTCCAGAGCACAGCTGTCCTACTGAGGGAGAGCCTGACTCTGCCTGAGATGTCCAGGAGGAAAAGAGGACTTCATTATGGGAGGTGTAAGGGATTCGCCCCCATGACACAAGCCTCCTCCCCGCCCGGTTCAGAGCCGCCTGTGTGCTTCACATCCACGCTGCTGCGGTAACGTTCTGGGTTTGTTTTTTGGGAATATTTGTTTGGATTGATGAACATTGTGTGTGAGAATATGTTCTCTGAATAATAATCTGTGCTGTCCATCATTGTTTGGTGTTTACTATGTTAAGAAAAAAAAAGTACAACTGCTTTAAATTGTCAGCCATACCTTTTCATGACTGATGATCTCATATTTAGAGTAAAAGAAACATTGTCATTTCCCACCTTATTTATTATTAAAACATTTTCAAATGCTATTATAGCGTGCTGTCTTCATGGAAATTCAACAGCGTTAAAAATTCAGAAAGGATATAGAACAATCGATGCTATGTGTGTTTTTTCAGTTGAAGAGGTGACCTTACTCTCAAGAGACAGTCAGGACGTCTCTCTACGCTCCCAGATGGAGGGATTACAGGACAGTTTTCTGCAGTGTAATCAGGAAGTGGCATCATCACAGGCCTCAGCTCTCATTCATGTTCTCACAGCTTCTGGAAGCGAATGCTAATAACGTTAGAGGCTAGCTCGTGGAGTGCTAGAGGTGGGGTTCTGAGGTGGGAAAACCTTGGAAAGGTCGTAGTCAAATACCTGCTTCATATTTTACTACAAATACCTGCCTGGTTGCACCACATGTAAACAAAAACTACAGACAGCAACTGCAGCCCTGGATGGAACGCTCGGCTGTCCCACTGCCACCAACTCCATGAACACGGGCATCTCTGGTCCTCTAGATGTTCATTCATACTGCCCCCCCCCCCCCCCCCCCCCCCCCAAATACAATATGTCTGATTGGAAAGCAAAGTGAAGCCAACCCACGTCAAAGCTTGAAGGAGACTGGCCAGAGATGGTGTAGGCATGGTTGCAGGAATGGTGATAGATGCTGCTCCTGGATGGGTTCTGGTTTTGGATGTGTTAGTTTTGGACACTCAGCACGCAGCCCAATCTCACACTCCACTACACGATCATTCAAGGCACAAAAACAGGCCATCAATGTTCCAGTGAAGGAATCAAATGGTGGGTCCAGACCCTGTGCTGAAAGAACTACTGACAGCAGTCACACACACTTTCAAGCTGCTGGATGTCTACACACTGTGGTGAGTGTGTAGAAGATGTTGTACTGATGTATGTTAGTACGGTAATGGCCTTGCCTAGCCAGTTCAGTTTAATAGGCAACATATGGGCCTGAACCCAGAGCAGATCTGAGTTACAATATATTGGCCGTTTCTTTTTGTACCTGTGCGACTTAATGGAGGTGAAATGATCAAGGTCACTGCTGTACTGCATGGATGTATTTCTGGGCAAATGTGATTAGCTACATGAGATATTACTAGATAATTCAGATTATTATGTTGATTTTTTTTATTTAATGCGAGTTCTTTTCCCTGGCTGACAAAAACCACTAAAGTTTCTCTATTGGGAAATGGAATGAGACTCGTGGTTTGTAATTAACCTCACTCATGAACCTTCATGCTTAATCAAAACTGCAGTTGTGTGCTGTTGGATAGAGAAAAGAAATTACCCATTATTTCATTGTGTGTGGGTCTGTGTGTGTGGGGGGGTCTGTGTGTGTGTGTATGTGTGTGTGTGCGCATGCATGAAAACACATGACTGTGTGTGTGTGTGTGTGTGTGTGTGTGTGTGTGTGTGTGTGTGTGTGTGTGTGTGTGTGTATGTGTGTGTGTGCTTTAGTGTACATGTGCAGGTGTATGCTATTAAATCAAAGTGACATAACAGTGAGCCAAGTTGTACAAACAGGCAACTTGGTTTCAACAGGCAACCAAGATGATTATTGATAAACTTGAGCAGAGTACACAGAAGCATGTAACCCCTAGAATTACTTAACACAGGGTAACCCCTAGAATTACACAAGGTAACCCCTAGAATTACACTGGGTAACCCCTAGGATAACACAAGGTAACCCCTAGAATAACACAAGGTAACCCCTAGGATAACACAAGGTAACCCCTAGAATAACACAAGGTAACCCCTAGGATAACACAAGGTAACCCCTAGGATAACACAAGGTAACTCCTTTGTACTGCCGTGAGCTTCCTCGTAGCCCTAGGATGTCATTACTAGTGTAATTGTTTTATCCCGCTAACAGTTACAAACAGAAAGATGTTGAGTGACTCAGACCACCACATCCATTATCTCGATGCCTCGCGCTTTGTTAAGGCCTAATTTAATGCTAATGTTCTCGTACTCATAAAACTGCAACGACCAACCACACTGTATCTCCGCGCGGCCCGGTCCTCAGCTGACTCCCACACTGACCCCACGGGTATCTCGGTTTTAATCCTGCCTCCTGTACCCACACTAAAAGCCCATTTATTTCCAAGCAACATTGTTGTGGCGAGGCAATTCAAATTTACATCTCTCCCGCCGGACCAGTCTGGAGAAGATGACTCTAATTGATATGTATGTAGTGTGCAGAACTTCATTTGCCGGTTCATTCAGTGGCGTTCATGAAAAAATGGGAGCGAGAGCATTAACAAAAGCGCTCGTTGTGTGTGTGTGTGTGTGTGTGTGTGTGTGTGTGTGTGTGTGTGTGTGTGCGTGTGTGTATGTGTGCGTGTGCGTGTGCGCGTGAGTGTGGGTGTGTGTGTGTGTGTCTTCGAGGGGTTAATCCCCGAGTGCGTGCGTGCGTGTTGAGAGGGGGGCGCAGGTTTTGATGATGAATCGCTGGAGAGCTGAGACACGCGTTTCCTGTCAACATCAGCAAATAAAGGAGAGACCATCTATCTTCATTTAGCCCCGGCTTGGACACTGTCGAAGGCTACGGCACACTGAACACAGAAGGGCGAGTTACACACGATGTTTGGACCGGTCCTGTGAGACTCCGGACGCAAAAACTACGGTGTTGAGGCTGTCAAAGACCGAGCATATTAATCTAAGGAGAACAGAATGGCATGTGTGCGCTTTATTAAGAAAAGGCGTCTTTCGCTACGACTTGGACGGCTATTATAAACTGCCATGTTTCGGTTTGCGAGATGCCAGAATTGGTGCGAATGTGAAGCCCAGCGATAAAGACAATGGTGGGTGGCAGCGATGCTAATCCCTCGCCACTGCGTGCCTCCCCTCCGTACACAATTAAACGCCAGCACGGAGGATTAAACTCTCCCCTGCCAATTCCCCCTCGATGCCCAGTCAATTTAACAATAGCAAATGAGATTTACAGAACCCAGCAGATTCCCTCCATCTCAGCCTGATGCAAATCAAATCACAGAAAGAGGAAACGCTGGGCTACTTATTTTGGAATAATGCAGCTGCCTACAGCTCTGAAACATAACATAAAATCCTATTTTGCATGACTATGGCGAATAAAAAAAACACCCTGCTGTTTGACTGCCAAATGATTGCGTTTTATTTATTTTTTTCAGACAAAATGTCACACTTTCTGGTATTTGTTTACTAAAAGTCAGTATAATCACCCGACTGTATTCAGCTCACTGGTACGTTGTGCAGTACTTAAAACCAAGTGCACACCATTGTTTTAACGTCAGACTGACAAACCGTGCAAGTCATCCTAGCCAATAAATAAACAAACATAAATAAAAAGCCTTGGTGTATGAGCAGTTGGAAACACGCAGCAATTGGCATAAGCGGTGTTTCAGTAAAAAAGAATAGCACTTTACACAAGCAACTTACATCACTGTGTAAAAACAACACAGGAGCATCCGTTGGCATAGCCACTGTTAGACCATCAGAAAAGAAACCAAGGGACTGAGACTGAATTAAGACATAAAGCAAGAAGACTGCTGGATGAAATAAGATTGGTGAGGCTGTTGATTGCTAAAATATTCTTGGAAAAAGTACAGCTGCAGAGTTTTAAAACATTTTATGTCTATGCAAACATTTATTGTGTTAACACTAATATCTCACTAACGCTGCGATTTTTCATCTGTCACACTTACACATTTCCACCAACACGTGTACACACACACACACACACACACACACAAACAGTTGTGTTAAGTAAGGCCTCTGCAGTAGGATTAAGCCTGCATTAATTGGATGTTCCATTATTCCATTCATATATGCTTAAGGTCCTGTCCTGGCACTGCTAATGAACTCCTAGATTCAGGCTCATTTAAAATGCATTGAAATTTCAAATCACAGCATTGTTGCTTTCACAGATAGTCAGATGAAATTCCAACGAATTCCTAAGGCTTTCAGAAGAGAGGAATGTACGCAGCACCGGCACGGAGCCACGATGTGGATGGCTGTGCTAAAATCCCCTTCCTCCTAGTTTATTGCACTCCATTCTGGGTACAGTTCTGATAGTTATCTAGGCCTGTGTTTCCCAGCCTGGTCTTCAGGAACCCCTATGCACTCCCCATTTCTGCTGTGTCCCTGCTCTAAATCTTTTGAATGGAGAAATCAAGAATGTTGTATACCTGGGATTGAATTGTGAAATACCAATCATGACCACAACATCCATCAGCGCAACGGATTTCTTGTTTAACTGCAACATGCTTCTGTAGTTCATCAAAATTTTAAACATGCTCCAGAGCATTGTGGGTAATGCAGTTCATAAAGACAGGCATTTGCTTGTGCAAGCTTAGCTATTTACATTTGCACACGCACCCATTCATGTATGTTTATCCTGAAGATCACTATGACTGGTGCTGGTGGCCATCATGTCACTCCTCGTTGGATCAGGACAGAGGCGTGAGGACCAGGAGCTCTTAACAGGAGCAGTTAGCCCAGACCATCTGTTATGCCTTGAGACTAGAATGATAAAAGTGGAATTTGAGCTGAGTTCAGGGGGGACAGATGATGCACAAAGCCAGTGACTCACCAGGCTGACCGCCGGACACCTTTTCGTCCACCCTGGCAACCACCTGATTCACTACAACACTTGCGGTTTGTAATCATACGCTAAATGGTCAGTTGGGGTTTATTACACTCCTGAAGCAGGGCTGGAAGATCAGAGCTTACCCTCATAACCTTCCCAGTCACGTACGGTTAAGAAAAATGATGCTACAGCACTGATCTTCACCCCCAGCCGTGCAGGATCACAGCACCAGACAGGTTCACCTCTCCTTCTCCTGTATCGGATTGAAATAATGAAGAGCATAAAAAATTGATTTAGGTGTGGAGTAAAAGTGCTGACACTCAGATGTGTGACCTGGAGTGATCTTCAGGGGAACATCATGGTATTGTTATGGTACTTTGAGGGTTCTTTATTTAGACCATTGGGCCTGTAACTGGCTCCACTAAGGGTGAATCTGTAGGGGTTTGTTGCTACTACACGATGTCTATAAGGATTAGTGGAGGCTGCATAACGCAGGGTTGAAAATGTAGCAGGAGAGGACCTCGTGTTCAGTGATGCTGTGTGTTTCATATGTTCTGTAGCGCAGTAGAGGAGGAGAGGAGAGGAGAGGAGGAGGAGAGGAGGAGTGGAGGAGAGGAGAAATGAAAGTGTAGCAGGAGAGGACCTCGTGTTCAGTAGCATAGTAGAGGAGAGGAGGAGTGGAGAGGAGAGGAGGAGGAGAGGAAGAGTAGAGGAGAGGAGGAATGAAAGTGTAGCAGGAGAGGACCTCGTGTTCAGTGATGCTGTGTGTTTCATATGTTCTGTAGCAGGAGAGAAGGAGGAGAGTAAGGGACAGGAGGAGAGGAGTAGAGGAGAGGAGGAGTGGAGAGGAGAGGAGGACAGGAGGGGAGGAGAGGAGAGAAGGAGAGGAGAGGAGGAGGAGAGGAAGGGACAGGAGAGGAGGAGGAGAGGAGGAGATGAGGAGGAGAGGAGGAGGAGAGGAGGAGTGGAGAGGAGAGGAGGAGATGAGAGGAGGAGAGGAAGGGACAGGAGAGGAGGAGGAGAGGAGGAGATGAGGAGGAGAGGAGAGGAGGAGGAGAGGAGGAGTGGAGAGGAGAGGAGGAGATGAGAGGAGGAGAGGAGGAGAGCAGAGGAGAGGAGAGGAAGGGACCGGAGGAGAAGAGTGGAGGAGAGGAGAAGAGAAGGAGTAGAGGAGAGGAGGAGTGGAGAGAAGAGAAGGAGAGGAGAGGAGGAGTGGAGAGAAGAGAAGGAGTAGAGGAGAGGAGGAGTGGAGAGAAGAGAAGGAGAGGAGAGGAGGAGTGGAGAGAAGAGAAGGAGAGGAGGAGTGGAGAGAAGAGAAGGAGAGGAGAGGAGGAGTGGAGAGAAGAGAAGGAGAGGAGAGGAGGAGTGGAGAGAAGAGAAGGAGAGGAGAGGAGGAGTGGAGAGAAGAGAAGGAGAGGAGGAGTGGAGAGAAGAGAAGGAGAGGAGAGGAGGAGTGGAGAGAAGAGGAGGAGAGGAGAGGAGATGAGAGGAGGAGGAGAGGAGAGGAGGAGGGAAACATGCTGAAAGCAGCAGCTGAGGTTCTCTTGACCTTATTGTGCTTCTTGTTCAAGGACGAATAATTTCATTACTGCGTCTATTGAATATGCCTTGCTTTTACTCACAGGAGGGATTCAGAGCATGAGAGAGAGAGAGAGAGAGAGAGAGAGAGAGAGAGAGAGAGTGAATGTGTGTGAATGTGTATGTGTCAGACAGAGAGAGAAAGGGGAAAACTAACTGGAGTTTTGGGTTCTACTAAGAGTCTTCGTGACAAAGAGCCGACCTTGAATAAGTCCATCTGCATCTGAAAAGCAATGCACGCGTGAGCACACACACACACACACACGCGCGCACATATACACACACGCGCGCACCCAAACACACATATAGACACAAATACATACATGCCCACATATATACGGCAGCAGGAGCAGTAGGTGGCCTTCAGTGAGTGATGATGACATGGTGGTGGTCTTGCTGCAACAGCCCTGTCATTCTATTGCCCCTCCACCAGGACTGGGGGCTACCAGCCCACACCGCCCTACACCGCCCTACACCGCCCTACACCACACATCACGGGTCTGCATACGTTAGCCGGCAGGCAGCCTAGCTTAAGCTCACAGATAGAGCACAGACAGACATGCACACATTCACTAATGTTCATTTGGGGTCAATCACAGACAAATCTGCTTTCTAAGTTACTTAGATGAAACTAAGAAGCCATTGTTTTAGCTCTGGCACAAAAATGTGATCAGATCAGATCAGATATTCCATGTGGATTGGCAGTGTTTCCTGACTGTTATTGTTCATAGCATCAGCTGTTCCCACCTAAATACTACAGGTCTCCACCTAATAAAGAGTTCAGAGGTTAAGGGACTGAGACACTGCGCACCGGTCTCCTGCATCACCGGGGGCGTGGTCCAGGGAGTGGGGGGCGTGGTCCAGGTTGTGGGGTCATGGTCCAGGGTGTGGGGGCGTGGTCCAGGGTGCGGGGGCGTGGTCTAGGGTGCCCACCTCTGACCATTCCCAGCCACAGCAGTGAGATTAATCAAATGCACCATGACATATCAGACCTGTTAAAACTGTTAATACTTCTGGCCAATTATTCAACAGTACATGAAGAGACTTGGAAACAAGAGGGTATGGTAGTTTCACACACTGTGTCTTTACTCAGATTCAAATGAAAAATCATGCAATGCAAAAACACAAAAGCAACGCAGAACACAAAAGCAATATCAACATACAGATTTTATTTGCATTGTTGGTTTCAGAAACGGACACATTTTGCAAGTGCATGTGGTTTCCTGAGGGCAGAACAAATCTGGCAGGTTAGAGATTCTGTACAGGTAGAGAAAATACACACCACAAAAAAATGAACAAATAAGCAAAAGGATTGAGAAATTTAATGAATGTATGGAGATCACCAGAGGACAGCCTTCTAGGCTCAGTGTATAGAGACCACCAGAGGACAGCCTTCTAGGCTCAGTGTATGGAGATCACCAGTGGACAGCCTTCTGGGCTCAGTGTATGGAGATCACCAGTGGACAGCCTTCTGGGCTCAGTGTATGAAGTTCACCAGAGTACAGCCTCCCAGGTTGTTTATGAAGTTCACCAGAGTACAGCCTCCCAGGTTCAGTTTATGTAGATTACCAGTGGACAGCCTCCCAGGTTCAGTGTATGAAGTTCACCAGAGTACAGCCTCCCAGGTTGTTTATGAAGTTCACCAGAGTACAGCCTCCCAGGTTCAGTGTATGAAGTTCACCAGAGTACAGCCTCCCAGGTTCAGTTTATGTAGATTACCAGTGGACAGCCTCCCAGGTTCAGTTTATGTAGATTACCAGTGGACAGCCTCCCAGGTTCAGTTTATGTAAATTAAGAGAGGACAACCTTCTAGCCTCAGCTTCTGTCAGTAGTGGAAGTTCATCAGGAGAGCATCAACATTTCTCCACTCAGAAACACCAATATTTACTGAAAACTTTCATTTACAGAGTCGCATTCTACCATAAACATATCTGACAAGTGTTTGATATTATAATATTTTTTTTACAATGGCTTTCTGAGGAGCATATTATGAATAACCATGCTAACTGGGAACAGAACTGGGAATGCTGCCAAAAACTGGGAGAAAGGAGAGAGTTCAAGGGTAACGTTCTCTTTCTGTTCATCTATTTTCCCCTCATCAACATTTCAGCCCACCTGTCCTGGTCCGCCTTCGTTTGTACAGGTTAAACACACCTGCTGGGGGGCCAAGCACCATCAGCTGCCGTCTGCTGCTTCCGCCACGGTGTCACTCAGGTGTGGGGTTACCTGTGCTAGGCCCCGTCTATTCAATAACTCAAACTCGGATGTAAGTCCTTTCTTTTCCCTCCACGGGACAGAGGAGATTCTTGCAATAAGCAGGATGCCATGACCTGTGAAAAGGCCTCATTTAAATAGTTTAATCGATTCATAGATGCGATTTGTAGACCGGAACACTCATAAAGGACTGCGCTGCTCTCTTCCGGGCCGGGCTCAGATAACTAGGGGCAGACAACACCGTTAGACCTGCTCAGTTGGCATTTGTAAGTACTGTATGCTTTAAATATCATTCTGTTCCTCCATTCAAGCATAAATCACCCTGCAACAACTCAGTAATAATACATCTGTATCTGTGGACAGTTCTGTCCTAAATCTCTTTCTGTTTAGGGTGCTATGCAGACTCCTCTCTCTTTTTCGCTAGCAAATCTGTAGCATATCTCTCTCTAGATCAGCAGGGGCTGAAGGTTTTGTGCTTATCACCAAAGAACAGTTTGTGCAAAATAAACAATTACGTATAATAACTTAGTTATACAGAGCAAATATTTGTTTATGAAAAAAGAAATTGTGACACCACATTTTTTCGATTCACAATGATAGAAAGACCACTTAAGAGACAAACCTCAAATTTTGATTTTGGCTTGCATAGCAAAGCAACATCAAATAAAAAAAAATATTTACAAGAATTACACATCCCTTTCATTTATTTGAATTTACATATTTGGGGTTTTTCAGATTCATTCTTGAAAACAAACAAATCAGCAAAAATCCACATTTCTTACCCAGTGATGTATATTTCGTAACACATTTCGGGACACATGACGCTCCTTTGAAAGGTAAACAAAAGCGGAAGGCAAGTAGGAGGCAGACCGAAGAACGCTGTGAGACGTGTGTGTGTGTCTGTACATTAGCTTCCCAGTTCAGTGCTGGCCTCTCTCTGAGGTAAAGATCTCATACAGGACCATGGGGAGAAGCTCACTGAACATTGCACAGGTGAATGATGAAACAATCTCTCTCTTTTAAGTTCTCACACTCAGTAGGGTGGGCAGTGAGTTGTCTGGTCTATCTCTCAGACAGGGAACTCTGAAACACAAGGGAACAGAGTAAACTCAGTTGCCACGGGTCAGCTGTCAGGACCGGACGTACCTTGTTTCGGGCACATCAATCACACGGGCGTTTACTCACATAGGTGTGCGTAGCTGGCCTCCCTGCACACGGAGCCCCGGGCCCCAGAGTCCGGCTTCTCTGTGCTGGGCCTCAGCTGGGAGCCACGACCCAGAGTGCCTCTGGAACTCCAGGGGCCCATGTGTTGACGTTCCAGGGTGGACACCACACACTCTTCAGGGCCTTCAGACCCCACAGAGCCCCAGGAAGTGTGGAGCCGCGCCCCAACACTGCACAGGGGCTCTGCAACAGGAGCATGCACTGAGAGAGAGAGAGAGAGAGAGAGAGAGAGAGAGAGAGAGAGATTGCACTGGTAACCATTACAGCACACTGTGTTCAACTATGACAGCAGTAATGGCCTATAGCTCTGCTCCTCTGCCCTGTACGGCTGTAGGTCTCACCATCGCCGCCGTCTCTCCGGCGAAGCTCGGTGGCCAGCGCCTCGCCCCGCTGCTTGTGAGGGGGCTGCGACGCCCTCGGATGGCCCAGGCTCTGTGTACCCAGCAGCCCCCCGGCCCCGCCCCCGGCCCCGCCCCCGGGGCTGCCCGGCTGTGATCGGCGGGAGTGGCCTGAGGAGCACAGGGCGAACAGGAAAAGGGCTCAGCCTGTCACACACGACAGGAGCAGCAGACATGCAGCACCGTGAAAGGCTTAGAGAAGCCAGCCAAAGGCCTGGCTGAGCCGACGCCGATGGGCGCCCCCTGCAGGACGGGAGAGGGAGCGGCATGTCTGCTGATATTAATGTAAAACTGACAAGGGCATAACGGGTCGCATTATTGCCAAACTCCAAGGCTGCCTGGCAAGGTTATTCTCCAGGGGGCCTCAGGAGTGAGCCGCAAAGACCTTTACAGTGAGAGGAAGATGCGCGTGGCTCACGCGGGGCAGGCAGGGCGGTGGATTACCGGCCGGGGGAGAAGCACTAAATCATAGCAGCGCAGCTCATAGATCAGAGACGCCTGGTGTCACAGCACGGCGGTCTACTGTTCCATCACGGCAGTGGAAGTGTGCAGCGGTCCAGGGTGGTCCCCCCCCAACACACACACACACACACACACACACACACACACACACACACACACACACACACACACACACACACACACACACACACACACACACACACACACACACACACACACACCCCCATATGGCTCCTCAGGCTGATACAGTCCTCCTGGCCTCCTGGACAAGTGGCATCATTTTACTGCATCAACTGCAGTTTCAGGTCAGGCAGCGGTTTTTGTTTTGAGACACGTGCCGAAGGACCTTCTGGAGGGTCTGAAAACCCGGCCTGCTGTTTCTGGATCCATCGTCAAGTACTCTGACAGTAATTTATCCAGAAAGCTGCATTTCGTCTCTAGACAGGGTTCTCAGAGACAGCAGACAGGGATATGTGGCGGGCTGTGTGTGTGTGTGTGTGTGTGTGTGTGTGTGTGTGTGTGTGTGTGTGTGTGTGTGTGTGTGTGTGTGTGTGTGCTGGTGGTGAGAAGCCCTTCAATCATTCCCCAGTTTTGACTTGGAAATTAAAGTGCTCAAATGAGATGTCAAGTAGAAATGATTGCCTCCATAGTACGTTAATGCATCGAGTAAGCGATACCGCTTTTCTTTCTCTGATATGAATTTCGCTGTGAAAAAGCGTCTACTTTACCCCCCCCCCCCCCCAAAAAAAAAAAACCCCTTGTTAACGATTCATACAAATGTGTCATTTTGAAAAGTGCCCCAGCAACAATAACAACTACAAAGACACCTGCTAATGGCGGTTCGGAAAAAGGAGCGTGTTTGAAGAAGAGTGGAAATCAATAGCATTTTACACAGAGCTGCATAACAATGGCGGTGTGACTACAACCGTAATATTTCCATCCAACCACTGTTCACAGCATTGTTTCCCCTGAAGAATTAATGCAATTTCTTGGACGGCTGAGGGCCACCGATGGTGTCTGTTCAAGTGTGTGATTCAATAGCTCTGCTCACCTGAGAGAGCTTCCCTGCCTCCCAGCCCGAGTCCTGGGGAGTAGTCCAACCCGCACAGCGGCCGGGCCAGCTCGTACGCGTCGCTGACCCCCTCCTCATCCTCACCTTCAGTCAGCATGTCCGATCCTAACGTGCTGGACACATACCCCACTGGTGGGGCAGGGGCCTTGGGTGGTTGTGAGCTGCCCTTCAGATGCCTGAAAAGAAATGACTGGCTATAAGGTGCACGTTTCTAAACTAAACGATTTGTTTTCCAGCAAAACAGTTGCTACTGTCGTTTGTCTTTGCACGGTCTACACAGCTTAGAGGAACAGAAGATCCTGCAAGCTTACACCTCACCTTATTAAACTAGCAGCCACGGAGCTAAAGAGCTAAAGAGCTCGAGGCACTCGAAGAGCACCAGCTACCTCACTGTGACTCCACTGTGGTACGTGAGGCACCCCGCCATCTCCCCCCGGGTAAAACCACAGCCTGCCAGCTTCGCTTCTTCTGATCCGAGTCTCCCTGTGACTTTGTCCCGTTTGTTCCGGCCCGTCTTCAACAGCCCACCGTGTTCCGAGGCGACGTCGACCACAAGGACACACGGCGCAGCTGCGAATCAGACTTGGCTCGTCGGCGCCAGGCTTTAACCAGACGGGCCGTGCGTGCGCCCCCGAGCTGTGTAACACCGCGGTGGTTTAAACCCGCGGCCCGGCAGGAGATCGGGTCTGGGAAGAGCTCTGTGGGGTACGCGAGGGATTTGTGGTGTGTCTTACATCCACACGGAGACGGGGAGCCCAGGCCCGTGTGCGTCACGGTGGAGCTGCGCACAGAGCTCGCACAATGGTCTGGTAATTGGGTTGCTGGGTGGTGGGGCGGAGTGGGG
The DNA here is from genome assembly GCF_052324685.1 of Brachyhypopomus gauderio. NCBI lineage: Eukaryota > Metazoa > Chordata > Actinopteri > Gymnotiformes > Hypopomidae > Brachyhypopomus > Brachyhypopomus gauderio. The sequence continues at coordinate 14,358,261 of NC_135220.1, read as the reverse complement.
CGGTGGGCTAGCCTGTCAGATCCACGTCCATAATCTTCAGCGCAGCTGCCCGGCCTGTCAACCCCAACACGTCTCAGCCGCACCACAGCTACGCGTGTAATTACCGCCTCTTTTTCCTGTTGTCAGAGGCGGTAGGAACACCAACCCAGTCATTACCCTCAGACTCCGGCACCACCCACCCCCAACCCCACCCCCACCCCACTTCCCCCCCGCCATCTCCGTCACGGTCGTCCACCCGTGTGGTACAACTGCAATCAATGAGGCTGTTTTTGAAGCTGGGGTGTAGTTTCACGTTTCCTAAAGCACACCGCTGAGATACAGCAGGAAATGTTGCAGTGATATGCAAAAACACGCATTGGCTGGGTCTGATTGGTCCACTCTGTCATAACACACGCTGCAACAAACACACGCACTTCCGAATGGGACATAAATGTCTCATTATGTGGAAAAATGTATTTCCAGCAATGTAATTTCAGTCCTGTGATGCTCCAATATTTTTATTGTCCACTGTGATTTGGTTTTGTCCTAGTGAATAAAATGCTGTATGCACATTTTTTTTGAAGAAGAAGAGAAAAAAAAGTCAACTCAAACTCAAAAGTAGCAAAAAGTGGTTTGTTATAATAATTCAGAGGATCTCATGAATTCAATTTTTCCGGACAAAATAAAATGCAGTAACACACATTGTGTATCTGCCTCGACACTCATGAGCAATTCAACCTGGAAACACTTTAACAGCAAACTTAAACGCAGTAGATACAAGAGTGCTCACACTAGAAACAGCCCAAGCCCTTACGAAACCTGAGGTCCAGAATAAACCCTGTTTGGTTGACCAATCAATCAATCAATCAATCAAATTTTATTTATATAGCGCTTTTTACAACAGTTGTTGTCACAAAGCAACTTTACAAGTGCCGAGTCCTAGCCCCCAGTGAGCAAGCCAATCTGTTTGGTCTGTTTGGTTGACCAATCTGGTGGCCGTGTCTGTGTGTGCTCTCACCAATTCTGCTTGGCCACCTCGTACTGGTATGCGCGGGTCAGCTCATCCAGGTGCACCTGAAGCATGCACTGCATTTCCTCATGGTGGGAGGAGCCTAGCGAAGCGGAGGAGCCCTGGCCATAGGGCAGCGCGGCCGGCGAGGAGGCCACGCCCCTTAGGGGTGGAGTGGGCACTCGTTCCTCCTCCTCCAGCTCGTCTTCCATGCCCTGGTGCAGGTAGGTCTGCACGGGGAGGGGCGGGGCCCAGACGTCACTCTCGTACCTGTGAAAGCAGATGTGGCACGGCTAAACGAGAGTCCGGTAGCGCGGAGCTCCCTGGCGCTCCTCTGTAACGTACACATCTGTTAAGAGCGGTGCGCGCCTGTCCGCAACCCCCAACGCCAATTTAAACTGCAACAAAGAGGCTTTATGGCTTTTGTTGTAAAAGAAACATATCCGCTCGCTCAGCAGTGTGGAGACGCGTGATGCTCATTAGCACATCTCCCAGGCCTCTCCTCTTCCTCTCCTCTTCCTCTTCCTCTCTCCTTTGCTGTCCTAAGCGTTCTGAGCTAGCGCACCAGTTCCCCATCACATTCAGCGTAAAGGGGCTCCCTGGTGTCGGGCTAAAACCACCACCACGTTCAGCTGTCTCGGGAGCTTTTGATGGAAAACACTTACACGCTGCCAATTAAACTGCGCGAATTTCAGTATGCTTGTGCATCTTGTAAGCCGTGAAAATCCCCAAGTGTGTGTGTGTGTGTGTGTGTATGTGTGTGCGTTCCTGTTTGGATGTGTGTGCATTAATGTCAGACGCACCCTGCCTGCTGGGCGTGCTCTGGAGCATAGTGGTCCACCTCTGTGCCTGGTAGAGGGTTCATGGGCGGAGGTGGGAGGGGCATATTAGCCCAGCAAGAGCCAGTGGGCTTGGTCGTTTTACTGCCGCCTTTGGACTTCTTCTTCTTCCCGTTCTTTCCTCCTGAAGGGGGCAGCAGAGAGGAGCTTTAGTCATAAGAAAAAGGGACACGTTCAGTTTTCACATTCAGTATCAGGCACGGTGTAAAAATTGGTTGGGGTCTATCGCTAGGATCTGAAATTCACCAAACTGCATTGTGTGTGTGAAATAGAGAGAGAGGAAGAGAGAGAGAGAGACAGAGAGAAAGTGAGGGAAATACAGACAGAGAGCGCTCAGCCCATTGAGTAGGTTTAAGGTCAGAGTTTAGCAGACAGTCTGGTCCCCACCATGGTCTTTCAGCACACAGAGAAGAGTCTAATGAGAGGGTCCCATTCCCCCTGTGGGCCTGAGGACTGAGAGGAGCCGTCTCTGATTCCTTTCCTTTCCTTTCATTCTCTCTCTCTCCTCCCCCCTTCCATTTTCCTCTCAATGTATCACTGACAGGGCTATCAAGACCACTCCTGCAACATCTCTCTCCTCCTCTGCACGCCGTGGTTTGAAGCATCGTCAGCCTTGGGGCTGGTAGCCTCATCCTCTGGTGTGACCCTCAGCGTGGACCTCAGCGTGGCCCTCAGTGTGGCCCTCAGCGTGGCCCTCAGTGTGGCCCTCAGCGTGACCCTCAGTGTGGCCCTCAGCGTGGCCCTCAGTGTGGCCCTCAGTGTGGTCATGGTGCCTACCACACACTCATCTGACCTGCGCTGCCCAACGCCTCCGGTGGACTAATTTAATGTCCACGGGTCAAAACATGGGAGGAATCCCTGCTCACGCTAATCAAATTAATCCACAGCTACATGCTGTAATTCTCATTTCTGGGCTAAAAAAATCCCAAGGCAGAGAAGCCAAACACATGCGGAAGTGAGGAGAGCAATTAAGGGACATGTCCTCCAGGTCTGTTGTTAGACAAAATGTAAATATTTCACTGGCTCCCCTTCATGCGGCTCTGATTTCCATCCGTTCAGACTTTATCTACCCCCCCCTCCTCCTCTCTTTCCTCTTACATTATCTCCCTCTTTCTGTTGTGTTACACATCCTGAGGTACTGCAAGGTTCACTGCTTCTAATTAGCTGGCCGGCCAAGTGAATTTTAAGGCCGTACACTAATAACCCCCCAACGGCACTGTGGGCCGCCATCACTGACCAACGCGCTGTGGCACACACACGACTCGGGCAGCTTGGATATTCACGCAAGCTGACATATGCAATGACAGACTGACAGACACGAAATGTCTCTGTAAAGACATAATACACAATTAAATTTTTTTTTCTTAAAAGAGAATATATTAATGTTAAATATATTACAAATATATATTGTTTTTGAATACATTTAAAATCACTCTGGAACAGACTACAATCTCAATGTTCACAGCAGGGAAAAAAAACAAAATCATAAGAAAGCTGATCTTAATGAGATCACTTTCTGGTATAAAGAGTTCCCTGTCCAAACAGAGAGAGAGATCAAGAGAGAGATGGAGAGAAAAAAACAGAGAGGTTCAGCACTTCTGCATCTGTTTTGAACTGAATACTTACACAATACTGATCTACATATAGTCATGCCAGTAAAGATATGAAATTGAATGAATTCAGAAAGAGAGAGAGAGGGGTGGAGGCAGATATGGACAGAGAGAGAGGGAGATAGAGTGAGATAGGGGGTGAGAGCCTGGGGGGGGAGAGAGAGAGAGGGAGAGAGAGAGGGAGGGAGAGAGGGAGGGTGAGAGGCTGGGGGTGAGAGAGAGGGAGGGTGAGAGGCTGGGTGAGAGAGAGAGAGAGAGAGAGAGACTGGGAGAGAGAGAGAGAGAGAGAGAGAGAGAGAGAGAGAGAGAGAGAGAGAGAGAGAGAGAGAGCAGTGAGAGTGCACTCAGCTCCCTTCTCCACAGCTCTCACTACCGTTGGCACCGGAGCGGCTGTCGGTCAGCGAGTAGCCCAGGCCGGCCAGCTCCTGCTGGGCCCGTAACGAGGCCTTCCAGCGCGGCTCGGCCCGGTCCACGGCCAGCTCGTGGAAGCTGCTGGACTGCAGGATCTGCGTGGTGGCGTAGGGCGTGGCCTGGGTGCCCCGCGCCGGGCTGCTGTAGGTCGCCTTGCCCGTGAAGTCGATGCTGCTGTAGATGGCACCGTCCGACAGCATGGTGCCCATCTTCTCACCCCCGCCAGCAGGCAGGACATCTGGGAGAGAGGGAGAGCAGGAAGGAACGAGAGATAAAGGACAAGGAAGGAGGGGAGGAAGGTGGGCCCCTCTTAAGGGGGTTCCACTGCGGAGGCTCACGGAGGTGTGCTCCTGCTCCTCCACCCAGGGGAGGGGAGGGGAGTAAACGTGATTAGTAGGCAGATTAATTAGGACGTGACATGGGATGCTCAGTGGGGGGGGGGGGGGGGGGGGGGGGGGGGGCAGGTTCCAGCACACACAGGTGAGAGCAGACGCACAGAGATGACCTTCAACTCAGTACCGCACAACCCGCAGAGCGCTGATGAGGTGGCTGAGATCTAAATGGACCCGGCACGGACACACACGGACACACACACACACACACACACACACACGCACACGCACACTGCAATCCTCCCATGCACACACATAATTGCATAAGTGCAGTGTTGAGAACAAACAAAAGTCTTTCTTTTCTGAACAGTGGACTCTTCTTATTTCTTTATCTGTGATCAGACGGAGAATGTTCCAGAGTGCCTGCGATCACCTGATCATTTCCACTGCCACGAGATTCTCAGCCTCCTGAAATATTTATAACACTCATGCATGAATTCACAGAGATATCTGCACAGAGTCCTGCGGGCTCTGAACCGCTGACCCGTCCCATCGCTCTGAGGCCTTTGATGTGGTGATCTGCTCTTTAAGGCCACACTGCCCGTGTCCATGGAGGTTCTCTGCAGGCTCCTGAGATCTTACCTCCACGGCCGAAGTTGCTGTGGTCTTTGGGAGCTCCCAGCACGCTGCTGGCGGGGAGGCTGGTGGAGGGCCAGGAGTCGGCCAGCCAAGGGAGGCCCGGGTCACCGGCCTTCAACAGGCCAGGGCGGCTGAGGGAGAGACAGAGAGAGAGAGAGAGAGGGAGAGAGCGAAGGAGGGAGAGAGAGATGAAGAGAGAGAGATGAAGGACGTGCATATGTCTGTGCTCTACATGCTGATAAGACTCGGTAAGCAGCCGTGGTCCAGGGGCCCGGGGAGCCAGGGGCCCAGTCGTCAGGGGCCCGGGGAGCCAGGGGCCCAGTCGTCAGGGGCCCGGGGAGCCAGAGGCCCGCACATGCAGCCCTGAGCTGAGGGAATATAACGAACGCGCAAGTACGGAGAGGTGAAGTGATGACAGGCCTATAAACCTGTGAAGGAGCGTCTCAGAAACAAGGAGGATCCTCTAACACCTACACTGGCAGGTGGAGCAGCAGAGCGCCTCCACCTCCTCCGTGTGACGGAGAGAACCATAGGGACCATGGGAACCATTCTCCATGGTAACGTGGGAGAAGCTTGCTTATTGGCTGGCTACATTCAGCTAAGGGGCAAAGAAATGCTGATGCGGGGTTGTTTATATACATGTACTTGACAACAATGACAACAAACGTGATGGAGAGCAGAAGGGGGATGTGTTGAGTCTTCGTCGAGTTACTGGAGATGCTCGGCTGTTTTCCTGGGTGCTGAACTGAACTGCTGAACTACTGGGTTGGCCTTTGGTCTAATGGACTTAGCAGGGCAGGATCACACGTCACCTGACGAGACCCCAAGCGCAGGTGGATTCAGCCCCTCAGAGCAGCTCAAAGATGGAGCCACCATTACATGAGCAGTTACCACTCAGACTAGCAAACATGCGCCACTATCCAGATTAGCATACACATTCCAACACACACACACGCACACACACACACACACACACACACACGCACACACACACACACACACACACACACACACACACACACACACACACACACACACACACACACACACACACACAGCTGTACTCAGTGACACATGTAAAAGCAGATTCTGAATTTATATTTAGAAACAGCCATTTTGTGCTGTGTGTGTAGCCTGTTGGCTAGCGCTGCCTGCCCAGGTGTGACGGGGGAACAGACGGAGTCAGAACGGGGGGAGGAGGGGAGATGGAAGAAGGGCTGTGTGCTCCCTGTACCTCCCCCAGCGGGAACCTCCTCCTGCCCCTCACTCTCTCACTGGGTCACCCCCTAGTGACATTCAAACGGTCTTGGGCTCTATGGCCTCACAAGACAAGAGCGTACATGGCTAGGGCTGTGTGTGTGTGTGTGTGTGTGTGTGTGTGTGTGTGTGTGTGTGTGTGTGTGTGTGTGTGTGTGTGTGTGTGTGTGTGTGTGTGTGTGTAAGAGGGGGAGAGAGAGAGAGAGAGAGAGCGCAGGACAGACAGAGTGCTTATGAGGCACTCTTTCTCTTGGATAATTATCTTTTCACATCCTCACTCACACGGCTAGTGCGCTCTTGAGCTTCTCCCGACAGCAGAATCCATCACAGGCCGTGGGGAGGCTCCGCCCCCAGCCGGCCCGGGACGATGAATGGCCGAATAAAAAATGCCGCCCTGACGGATTAATTGTTTCTGTTAATTCCAGCCGGGGGAGATTTATTAGCCAATCAATCGATAAGTCAGAGCTCGCGTTTGCTTTCGCACGTGGCAGCGGGTGTAGGTGCATCCATCAGACGCCTGTGCGGCGTAGCTGGGCCCCGGGACCCGGCCCTGCCTGACCCAGCCAACCGGCACCTCCTTGCTGACAGAGGAACCAGCACACAGCTGATCTGAAAACCATCCAGATCACGTCCACTTGGGCCACACAGTGATCTGCTGTGGTTCTGTTTGTCCAGCGTTCTGGCCTGCAGCGACTGGGTGGAGTCAAACCTGACAGACGGGTACACGCCTGCTGAGGGGTTAAAGGTCACTCGCTGCATGCTCACCTTCCAATTCCCATCAGGCCCCTGTCCCCACGCTGGAACGTCACTGCAGGGCCGCACGGCGGGAGCACACGCCCGGAAGAGGAGGACGAGGAGTACGAGGAGGAAGAGGAGGAAGAAAGAAAGAAAACAAAACACATCCGTCAAACTCCAGCCGCCGCGTCTGCGCTTAAATCAATGTTCTGTAGCGCGCGGGGCGGCTTACGGCCCGCGCCAAGGGGACGCGCTCGGGACACGACAGATGAGCAGTACCTGCACGGGTGAAGGTGAACGACTGGACTGTGGAGCAGAAACACAGAAACAGAGAGGGCGTTAGGGTCCCGCCGCGGCGCACAGGCATGAGCCAATGAGCTGGGGTGGGCGGGGCATGGTGGGCGGAGCCATGGATGAGTCACAATCCAGGAAGCTAATGGCGACTGTCTGTGCGTGTCACGCGTGATGGAACTGGGGGCGGGGCCAGTTGCTGGTAGATGAAACGCAGTGGGACCCTGATTGAACTGCGAGCTCAGATCTCAGGACTTCCTAGTGAGATCAGAGCAGGAGCTTAGGAGGTGGACGGAGTGAGCGGCTATTGAATTAAGCGACGCCCCCACATCCCGGCCCCGCCCCTTCCCCCACTACTCAGCCCCAGCCCCCCCCCACCCAAGTCATCGGAGCGTGATGATAGCAATCCGTATTGTAATGAGAGTAATCCACAGCTACACCGCGTAATTACCCCCCGGAGGGGGAAGCCATATTACATTTCGGAGGCTGGAGACTGTATTTAGAGCTAATGCGGGAACAATATGGGTCACGGTCCCCTTAATAGACGTGGCGTGCTGGCGTTCGTCTCTAAATGAGAGTGTTTGAATGCGGTCGTGCGCCTTTTGATGGGATTGCGTTCGCGGTCGCTGCGCCTAGTTGTGTGATGCGTCACGCCAGGGGCAGGGGAGCTGGGGGTCGGGTGGGGGCTGGCGGTCGGGTGGGGGTTGTTCGTGTGCCGGCTCAGCTGGCTTTGTTCAGCTTTGGCTGTAGCTGCAGGTACAGAGTGTTGGTCCTCTGGGCTTTGACAATTAGGAGTAAAATGCACTAAGGCAGCAGAATGAAAGTCCATTGCCAAGGTCCTGTCCTATACCACAGCCCGTAGGTCCTGTCCTATACCACAGCCCGTAGGTCCTGTCCTATACCACAGCCCGTAGGTCCTGTCCTATACCACAGCCCGTAGGCCCTGTCCTATACCACAGCACGTAGGTCCTGTCCTATACCACAGCCCGTAGGTCCTGTCCTATACCACAGCCCGTAGGCCCTGTCCTATACCACAGCACGTAGGTCCTGTCCTATACCACAGCCCGTAGGTCCTGTCCTATACCACAGCCCGTAGGCCCTGTCCTATACCACAGCCCGTAGGTCCTGTCCTATACCACAGACCGTAGGTCCTGTCCTATACCACAGCCCGTAGGTCCTGTCCTATACCACAGCCCGTAGGCCCTGTCCTATACCACAGCCCGTAGGCCCTGTCCTATACCACAGCCCGTAGGTCCTGTCCTATACCACAGCCCGTAGGCTCTGTCCTATACCACAGCCCGTAGGCCCTGTCCTATACCACAGCCCGTAGGTCCTGTCCTATACCACAGACCGTAGGTCCTGTCCTATACCACAGCCCGTATGTCCTGTCCTATCCCACAGCCCGTAGGTCCTGTCCTATACCACAGCCCGTAGGTCCTGTCCTATACCACAGACCGTAGGTCCTGTCCTATACCACAGCCCGTAGGTCCTGTCTTATACCACAGCCCGTAGGCCCTGTCCTATACCACAGCCCGTAGGTCCTGTCCTATACCACAGCCCGTAGGTCCTGTCCTATACCACAGACCGTAGGCCCTGTCCTATACCACAGCCCGTAGGTCCTGTCCTATACCACAGCCCGTAGGTCCTGTCCTATACCACAGCCCGTAGGCTCTGTCCTATACCACAGCCCGTAGGCCCTGTCCTATACCACAGCCCGTAGGTCCTGTCCTATACCACAGACCGTAGGTCCTGTCCTATACCACAGCCCGTAGGCCCTGTCCTATACCACAGCCCGTAGGTCCTGTCCTATACCACAGACCGTAGGCCCTGTCCTATACCACAGCCCGTAGGTCCTGTCCTATACCACAGCCCGTAGGTCCTGTCCTATACCACAGCCCGTAGGCTCTGTCCTATACCACAGCCCGTAGGCCCTGTCCTATACCACAGCCCGTAGGTCCTGTCCTATACCACAGACCGTAGGTCCTGTCCTATACCACAGCCCGTAGGCCCTGTCCTATACCACAGCCCGTAGGTCCTGTCCTATACCACAGACCGTAGGCCCTGTCCTATACCACAGCCCGTAGGTCCTGTCCTATACCACAGCCCGTAGGTCCTGTCCTATACCACAGACCGTAGGTCCTGTCCTATACCACAGCCCGTAGGTCCTGTCCTATACCACAGCCGGTAAGATCTGTCCTATACCACAGCCGGTAAGATCTGTCCTATACCACAGCCCGTAAGATCTGTCCTATACCACAGCCCGTAGGTCCTGTCCTATACCACAGACCGTAGTCCTTGTCCTATACCACAGCCCGTAGGTCCTGTCCTATACCACAGCCCGTAAGATCTGTCCTATACCACAGCCCGTAGGTCCTGTCCTATACCACAGCCCGTAAGATCTGTCCTATACCACAGCCCGTAGGTCCTGTCCTATACCACAGCCCGTAAGATCTGTCCTATACCACAGCCCGTAAGTCCTTTCCTATACCACAGCCCGTAGGTCCTGTCCTACACCACAGCTTATTGGTCCTGTCCTATACCACAGACCATAGGTCCTGACCAATAGCACAGCCCATAGGTCCTGTCCTATACCACAGCTCGTAAGATCTGTCCTATACCACAGCCCGTAGGTCCTGCTCCGTAAGGAAGAGGACAGTTGCAGGTCGTCTGAAGCAGTGACCCATCACCGCTGCTGGACAGGCAGTATACAGTAATGAAGACTTTCCCCAAGCCCCAGGTTACAACCATGAAGGGCTCCGGCTCACATCTGTCTTCTTTTCTCCTTCCAGCCTTACAAAAAGACACGGGGACTTAAAAAAGAAGGTTAAAAAAAAGCAAAACGGTCCTTTTTTAAGGACTTGGCGTCATGGATTAATTATATGTCAGCACAAAACTATTTCTTTTTGCTAGCGTTGCCGTACCAGCAGCTGTACCCGGGGGAGCAACCTCAGCGAGGCACAGAGCGGGTGTGAGGGGGTCAAGGGGGGCTGAGGGGGGACGAAAGGGGGGCCAAGGGGGGCTGAGAGGCGGGCACAGGAGGGCAGAGGGGGGCAGAGGGGGCCGGGAGGGGCCAAGGGGGGCAGAGGGGGCCCCTCACCTGCGTAGTTGCTGAGACCCTTCCTCTTCTTCCTCCTCCAGTAGAGCCAGGCGCTGAAGCCCATCAGCACGATCCAGCAGGCTCCGCCCAGCCCGGCAATAAACGCCGGCTGCTTCACCACGTCAGCGATGCTGCTGCTGCTTCTGTCCTCACCCGTCATCACGTCCTGCTGCTCAGCACCTGCTTACCGCCAATGTGTGTGTGTGTACACACAGACACACACACACACACGCACGCACACACACACACACACACACACACGAACATGCACAGTTACATACATGAGCATGCACACACACACACACACACACACACACACACACACACACACACACACACACACACGCACACACACACACACACACACACACATAAACTCACATTAGCCAGGCCTGGTAAAGACATGAGGATAAACAGAAGTGGGACACTGAAAGCTTATTTAAAAAGGTAGAAGGTTAGATTAGTAGGACTCCTTTGCTACAGAATCAATCCACAGCAGGGCATCTAATGCCTCTCCACCATCATACAGTAATACCGAATCAAATCAAATCACCCCAGCAGCAGATAAGGAACCCCAATTAAAAGCACAAGGCGAAAATCTATTTTTACTAATGGGATTATTCTCTGACCGATTAACAGCATAACAAGCAGTGAGTGGGGGCAGGGCCAGGGCAGATGTGGAGAACTTCCCAGATGAGCCACACCAGAACCCGACCTCCACACCGACCTCCACACCGACCTCCACACCGACCACCACACCGACCACAACACCGACCTCAACACCGACCTCAACACCGACCTCAACACCGACCTCAACACCGACCTCCACACCGACCTCTACAGAAACACAGCTGCCTCGTGCTGCTGCGGCGGGCGGAGCTGGCGGACGGGTGACTGACGCGTGGGGGGGGGGGGGGGTGTTGTTGGGTGGAGGGGTTCCTGATGGTGGTGGGGGGTGGGGGTGGGTGGGGTTGGTCTCCATCAGAGTTTGATTTCCTGGTGCAGCTACTGTGCTGTGAAATGAGATTCCACGGCACGAGCAACACCGCAAAGCCCTTCATTAAACCGCAGAGCAGAGCCTCTCCACTGCCTGCCAGGGGGAATCTTTGCCCTGGCAGTCAAAAGCCAGCTTGCTGGGGGGGGGGGGGGGGGGGGGGGGGGGGGGGGGGGGACACCACACGTCAATAGTATTGATTCGGGGGTGTATATTATCTGGCCCCATCCATCAGCAAGCTTGATAAAATGAGATAAGGTGATAAGCCGGAGCAATAACACTGTCCTCTGTGTTAGCGACGGCTGCGTTTATTGGAGGGGATTATTGATATAGCTAACAGCATTCTGCCAAATGCTACTGGACAGTGTATTAAATGAAAATCTTATCGATTTTTTTTTATCACTTTCTGCTAAAGAAAACAAAAAGAGCTCAGCTTGAGAAACGGCTCTCACAGGGCGGAGTCAGGCCGCTCAGGCGCTCACAGGGCGGAGTCAGGCCGCTCAGGCGCTCACAGGGCAGCGTGAGGCCCTTCACAGTGACACTCCTCCTCTCTTGGCTAAAGCATGACACATTTTAAAATCATTCTCGGACCCTCCATGCAGTGACAACCATCTCCGCATTTCACTGATGAGCAAAAGTCTTTCAATACAGTGCAATGTCATTTCAATCAATCTTGGCTTAGAAACATATTTTTAGATTATATTACATATATTATTATTATTATCATTATTATTATTATTATTACATGACAATATATATCACGATTCATGGCTGGCATGTATTATTTTTAGTTGGTCTGTTAGAACATGTTTCTGAACTGTCTGAAACAGGGAAGGATCATCACAGCATACAATGAGTTCATTTATCATTTATTAGAGAACCCATCTGCATAACGCGGTGTTCTGTAATCAATATTGCAAAAGCGATTAACACTGTGCAGGCCTAATTCCTGGTCGGCGGCAAAATGTTGGACTGGAACAGAAGCTCTCCCTCCGAGTGGCACCACCCCCTCCACCAACACCCCCGCCCGCAGTGCCTCACCGATGACCGTGGTCTGCGGCTCGCTCCTGACTCCGACACCGGCGCTGGTGCCGGCAGCCACTTCCACACGGTACTGCAGGCCCGCCCGGAGCCCGCTCACCACCACCGAACGGATGGCTGCATCCACCGTCTTGTTCACGTGGAACCGGCTCTCGTTTCCTAGGCACCAGATCTGGAGCGCAAGGCGACGGAGGGGAGACATAAGGGGTGGAGGAGGTGGAGATCAGGAGGACGACAGGAGGGTTGGGGTTAGGGTCAGACCGAGAGCAACACAGATGTAAAAGCACGTGTGAAACATCTGGCAGTACCTTGTACTCCTGGATGATGCCGTTCTGGTGGTCTGTGGGTGGAGGGTCCCAGGAGATGCTGATGGAGGTGCTGTTCTGGTCGCCCACCGACTGCACCATCACCTGCTGAGGTGGAGCACTGGGGGCTGCCCCGGTAAAACACTTATCACTGTTACGCTCCTTATAAACTCATCACAGGCACACACACACACACACACACACACAAAGCAACCAGAATTCCAAATGGATTTTTAATAGCTTTCTTAAGTGACCCAGATATCTAAGAAATCTCTTGCCCTTTGAGCATAATAAGCTGTTGAACATCTAAGAAAATAGCTACAGCGAAGAGAAATTTAACTATGGACCATGGGTTACAAATACCCACTCGTTTTAGACAACACATTTAACGGCGTGATGAAATTCTCACACTAACACGTACTGTATGTGTTCGTATTGTGCAGAAGAACAGTGCTGCAGGTGAGGCTATGCTGGGTGGTGGACAAGGCAGAGTGAGGTCTAGGTCTAGACAGGGGAGGTACCCCTCGCTGCAGTGAAGTCTAGACAGGGGAGGTACCCCTCGCTGCAGTGAGGTCTAGACAGGGGAGGTACCCCTCGCTGCAGTGAGGTCTAGACAGGGGAGATACCCCTCGCTGCAGTGAGGTCTAGACAGGGGAGGTACCCCTCGCTGCAGTGAGGTCTAGACAGGGGAGGTACCCCTCGCTGCAGTGAGGTCTAGACAGGGGAGGTACCCCTCGCTGCAGTGAGGTCTAGACAGGGGAGGTACCCCTCGCTGCAGTGAGGTCTAGACAGAGGAGGTACCCCTCGCTGCAGTGAGGTCTAGACAGGGGAGGTACCCCTCGCTGCAGTGAGGTCTAGACAGAGGAGGTACCCCTCGCTGCAGTGAGGTCTAGACAGGGGAGGTACCCCTCGCTGCAGTGAGGTCTAGACAGGGGAGGTACCCCTCGCTGCAGTGAGGTCTAGACAGGGGAGATACCCCTCGCTGCAGTGAGGTCTAGACAGAGGAGGTACCCCTCGCTGCAGTGAGGTCTAGACAGGGGAGGTACCCCTCGCTGCAGAAGCAAACATCCAGGGGGTGGAGCTAATCTAGATCCAACTCCTCCCACCGTCGTGTTTTCATTGGTCTGAAGTAACTGCACTACGCAGGAGGAGTTGTATCAAATCAGCCATTCCAAATAGCTATTCTTATTTACTCACTTGCCGTTCATTTGTGAACAATCACGAATGTGAAAGTAAGTTCATAATAAACCAATTTTCATCTTGCTAATGCTAGTAACTAGTTTCCTTTGGTGATTATACTAAATCTGACTGTTTCTGTTTGCATGAACAACCACTGTTAAGTTTATCTAATCTAGGTGTCTAGTTCCATCTAGTGATGGTAAAAACTGATGTTAGAAGACGAGCAGTTAGCGAAACAGAATACAGATGTATTAAATACTTATGTATGTTGTGTTCTTCATATTGGACATAAACTGTTAAATTAAATTAGTGTTTGCTGTAGTTACTTATAATTTGTAATGGTTGTGCTGTTTGGTACCGCATGGACACCAAGGGGGATTGTAATTCAGTATTGTGTGCATGTAACGGCCATGATCCTCATTAACCAGTTCACTGAAAAACTTCACAACTAATATAATGCTATTTATATTTTCCATCCATCTATAGATGCATTCACGGTTTTGAAAAAAGGACAGACGCTTTCAGTGCACTACACTATACACTACATTGTGCAGTGCACTACATGTTGCAGTAAATACCACTGTCCATTCTGCACACCTGAAGTGTACCGTCCTAACGAAAAAAGTTATTTTTATTAAAGGTAAAAAAATGAAATTTTTACATATTTAAGAAATGTACTGTACTTTATTATGTTGAAAATCACAGATCATTATTCCTGTCCACTTTTACATTTTCTTGTAAACTTAAAAAACGTGTATTGTGTTATTTAAATAACATTTTGATCTTTAAACGGTAAAAGTCTTTATATTTCCTGGTCGGAAAACGTAAGCAACACGTAGGAAGAGTTGGATTAGATCCAGCTCCGCCCCCTGGACCGACCAAAAGAAACTATGGACGGTGGGAGGAGTCCACCCCCTGGCCTTTTGCTTCTGCAGCGACGAGTTCTTGAGACAGGGGCGCGGCTGCTGGTTCTGGGCGTCACGCACGGCGGAGCGGCGTGGTAAAGGCAGCAGCGGATGAGGCGTGACCGGCAGCAGGAGCTAATGCTAATGCTAACTTCGTTAGTCGCGCGCCGCTGCCGTTGCTAGCGGAGTGCGGGCGTCGTGAAGGAGCGGCGCTCCGTGCTGTTCCGGCCTGGGGAGCGCGCCTCCGTGCTGCTCTCGCCAATTACCTCCCACCTCCTTCCTGGTTCTGACCCTATTCGTATATTTTGATCTCCCCCCTCACCCCCACATCTCGTCTTCTCTGCTGACCGTTCCTCATTTGTCCTCAGAGGTCACCCTTACTGTTCCCTCAAAAGCTCTCTCTCTCTCTCTCTCTCTCTCTCTCTCTCTCTCTCTCTCTCTCTCTCTCTCTCTCTTTCTTAACTGCTTAGGTAAAGATCAGCACCCTATAAAAATACGTGGCTGACCAACACGAGTTGAAGATTTATTTTCTAATCTGGAGTCGATTATTATCCCTGGTGTTAGCCTCCCCTCTGCTGCTGAATCGCAGGGGATCTGTGCGGCAGGAAGTGTGACTCAGGAGCAGAGCTCTGGTGGCCCTGTGTCAGCGCTGTGGACAAGGCCACGGTGACATCAGAGGGGTCAGAGGCTGTGGGGTATTGTGGGGCGGTGTGTGTGTGTGTGGGGGGGGGCTCTCAGGCTGAGGTGCTCCTCACCACGTGGTTCGCAATCGAGGGGCCGCTTAACATGTCTGTGTGACAGCGTGCCAATAGTAACAGGCAGGCGTGCAACACTAAAGCATCATGTGATGCATATTTGAGCAAAGTGAAAGCACTACATGCCCATGTTCAGTAATGAAGGCATGCAAATAAGGCCATTAGTGCGGACACAGCGCCGGCACGAGTGTGACCCGGTGCCAAGTGACGCCTTGGCAACCTCACGACATGCTGGCCTCTATTTCTGTCCCCAAACCTCCCAAGAAAGAGAGAGCGACACTTGGACAGAGAGAGAGAGATAGAGAGTGTGTGTTCGTTGTTTTTTAAGCTCAACCCGGGCAAAAAAAAATAAAAAATCACTCCACCCTTTGGACTATTGTGATGACCATGGAAATAAGTTTGACTGGAAGAGCACATCACTCTGCAGAAGAGGCCCGTGTGGGTCTGCTTGGGTCGGGGCTGATCAAGGGTGTTGGAGATGGAGCCACTCACCAGCCGCTCAGGAGAGCAAAACCACCATGCGCTAATTGTGCTAATGGATGTGAGCTAAACGTGAACTGTGTGATCCCCAATAAATATCTCATTCACTTTAACTGTGTGTATATGTGAGCAAGAGAAAATAGCAAGAAGAGAGAGAGAGAGCAAGATGAGAGGGATGGGAAGAGAGAGAGAAAGAGAGAGAGAGAGAGAGAAAGAAGGAGGGTAAAAGTGAAAGGGACAAAGAAGAAAAGAGAAACAGAGAAGAGAAAGGGAGAGAGAAGAGAAACAGAGAGAAGAGGAAGGAAAAAAGAGAAGAGAAAGAGAGAAGAGAAGAGGAAGAGAAAGGGAAAAAAGAGAGAAGGTGGTCTTAGGATTCAGACTGAACTGGCTGCTGGTTCTTGACAGTGATATGGCAGGGACGGGGACAGCAGCTTCGCAGGAGGTGGAATATGTGATGGAGTACGTCAAAGAAAGAGTGTGTGTGTGTTCTGGAGTGTGTGTCAGGACAGACAGGCATCCTGCTGCTCCCACAAAGCTCTCAGTAGATCAGCCTGTACAGACTGTGGCACGGACAAAGTTCTTAAGTTAATATGCACTCATGCCCAGAGCAATGGCACTGCTAGAGGTATCTGAACAATGCATACAAGAGAGAGGACAAGATCCTTCATGTGGGAGACGGACTACCACGAGATACATAGTGAGACGCAAAATCGCACCTTCAGTGCTGCACAGTTACAGGTGAGTTCCAAACTGCATAAAGTGAATTACCTTCTTCCAAGGTGCGTGCTGTCATGGATTCGCTGTCTGCTCCTTGAAACTCATTGAAGAAGGGGCGGACCTTGATCTCGTAGACCACGCCCTTTTTTAGGTCATGCAGAACGATTCCTCGCTCGGATGGAGCCTTCAGATCCTGGCCCTGCCACGCCCCTGGCGACGACAGCCCGGACGTCTGTCTGTACAGGACACGGTAGCCCTGGATGAACCGGGATGGGTTCTCCACCTGTGCCGGCCAATCAGGGACGAGGAGAAAGACAGGAGTCACGGAGACCGAGAGAGGAGGGAGGGTCAAAAGGGGGAGGAGTTTGGAGTGAGGACAAATGCCCTGCCTCCGTACTCACACTGATTGTTTTCAAATAAGGAGATGGAGTGGAGGGTAAAGAACGATCTCGGGACACCGCGCCAAGCCCCTCCCGGTGTAAGTGCATTAAAAACAGTGGTTTGGTTGGCTCGGCAACGCTGCGTCACCATGGATAGGTACAGTGGAAGTAATCCTGTGGTGGGAGGGTGTATAACTCACCATAATGGCTTGTTAACAGGGGCGGAAGCAAGTGAAAGCTTTTACAGGCGAAATAAAGTAGCTGTTTACCGTCAGCCCAGCCCAAATAAATCAGCTCGCAACATTCGCCCCACCCCCCTGTACCACCATGTACACTTGGGACGGTGTGTGTGTGTGTGTGTGTGTGTGTGTGTGTGTAGGGGCATGTGCGGGTGTGTGTTCATTTCATTACTGAAATGAATAAGGGATCTAAAAGCTTCACTTAGTCCTGAAGAGCATTCTAATAAAGCCCAGTACAGACTGATCGGGTCTTTTGCATGGGAGGTGCAGTGAAACAGGACAGGTTTGTCTCCCGGTGCCAAAGTGAGCACTTAACGGGAACAGGAGCGAGCTCGTGAGGAGGAATCCACGGCTAAGTGCTGTAGCCTTCAGGGTCCGCCATGAAAAAACGTGTAATGATGTCATTATTTTATGGAACTTTTCAAGACAACGAGTTGACTTTATCGTCAGCTGGTTAAAATGCTCTGGCATTACAGAACGTGAAGGCCTGAGCCATTCACTAGAGTCCTGTGGCCCAGTGGTGTTAAACTAAGCTCATATCTAGGGCCTGAGCCATTCACTAGCGTCCTGTGTCCCAGTGGTGTTAAACTAAGCTCATATCTAGGGCCTGAGCCATTCACTAGCGTCCTGTGTCCCAGTGGTGTTAAACTAAGCTCATATCTAGGGCCTGAGCCATTCACTAGAGTCCTGTGTCCCAGTGGTGTTAAACTAAGCTCATATCTAGGGCCTGAGCCATTCACTAGCGTCCTGTGGCCCAGTGGTGTTAAACTAAGCTCATATCTAGGGCCTGAGCCATTCACTAGAGTCCTGTGGCCCAGTGGTGTTAAACTAAGCTCATATCTAGGGCCTGAGCCATTCACTAGAGTCCTGTGGCCCAGTGGTGTTAAACTAAGCTCATATCTAGGGGACACATTTCTAATATTCCAATTTTTTTTCATACTTCTATTAATACATTTTTAAGAGAGAAACTTTTACTAAATGTCATTCACGAGCCGAATATACTTGCTGGGGAAACAGGTCGTACGTGTTTGTGTCTCGGTTTGGACTGCAATCAGCAGTTTGAGTGATGGAAACGTAGCGTCTGCTCTGTGACACCGTTCTGAATGAGCATCAATAACAGTTTGCTTCTATAATGACTACATACACACACGACTGCCAAGACCACGTTTGTTTTTGAATAAGAGCGTAATTTGGCAGCGTGTGCCAACGTTGGCACACAGCATCGTCACAAAAAGTCCAGAATGAACTATTACAGGAGCCCTGAACTAAGACGCAATAGGATAAATCACGGATCTGTGTGCTGCTGTAGGACTGTAAGCTATAGCGTAAGTGTGTGTGTCTGTGTGTGTGTGTGTGTGTGTGTTGGGGGTGATTCTCCTCATTAAGCAGCACCAACACTCTGCCAAGCGGGGGCACGTCGAGCTGGGCCCACGGAGCCAACCACGGACGGCTCCCTGAAAACCACCGTGCAGGGCTAACAGTGATCTATCTGCTCCGGGGAGAGCCATTTGTCCAAATTCAAACGTCACCCTAAATGGTCTGAGATTAATGAAACGGCAGATGGCCACGCGCGTGATGTCCAGCCTCGTGTTTACATCCTGGAATCCCTGCTTGAGCACGGGCCAAATCAGGGCGTGGCGTGACGGCCCGGCTCCCCGTTAACGCCTCTCTGCACCACTCCGCCCGGCTTCCTGGAAGCTCGTCACGGCCGCCAGCACGGAACGCAGAATTTTACATCCCAGTGAGACGTGGCCAAGACTACTGGAATCCTCAGGAGGTCTTTGCTTTGTAAAAACGCTACATATGGCAAATTAACCTGGCTGAAATGTTTGTATTCATAGCTTCTGGTCATGTTCTGCAAAGGTGGTGTACTCAAATATGGCTTGTGTGTGTGTGTGTGTGTTTGTGGTTATTGTAGGTTTATGTGTATACATCTATAGTGAAGCTCTTACCGCCCACGTCACCCGCACGGAGGTGGAGCTGAGCACTACGGGGTTGTGCATGCTGACGATGACATCACCCAGCTCCTTCTGCACCTGCCGGTGGTCGACGCCCCGCACGGCCGGCTAATGTCTGCCACGCCCACACACGGACGGACGCAGGCCACGGTCAGACAGCCCACAGACACACGCACGCAGCACACAGACACACGCAGACACGTGAACCGAGCATCAAGTAGGTGAGGCACACTCTAATCCCCTTCACACACAATTCTACACTTATATATATAAAAGGCTTGGCGCTAGCTTAGCGGCTACACGAGCCGGTGTCCGCCCGGCGGGGCGGAGGGAGGTGGAGAGACGTTACCCTGCGTGCGGACGGGCTCGGACATGGCGCTCGGGTCCCCCACGCCGCGTGCGTTCACCGCCCGGATGATGAAGAGGTAGACGGTGTTGGGACGTAGCTCCTCCACCGTGTACGCCGTGCTCTTCACGTGGTCGGCCACCGTCTGCCAGCTGTTACTCACCAGCTGGCTGCGAACGAGCAGAGAGGACGTGGGGTGGATGCAGAGGGGACACAGTCGGGACACACGGGGGACACACGGGGGACACACGGGGGACACAGTGAGCTCTCGCTGGGGAGAGGGAACATGGCCACCCCACTCACACACTAGACAGCGCTGTTCTAACAGCTCTTCATAAAGCTTTCAGTACAGAAGCCGGTGAGCAGTAAAGCTCTCTCCATGACCCCGTGTCAGTGCGCAGAGTTGCGATCAAACCTTCCTCCAGCATTTGAAACTACTTTAAACACATTTCTTTAGCTGTTACAGACTTTGAACTATTGTGAAACAGGTCTGAAAGGGGGAAGGACCCACAGTCCAACACATCTCTATCAAGTAGGCTTTCTTCTAAATGCAGGTGCATCTCCTATCTCTTGAGAGCGAGTCCTGTAACTAACGCCCACTGACGATCAACCTTCACACCATTACCTGAGCCCCAGCGCTCCAGCCAGAGGAGTATTGAAGGAATGCAGCAAATTACATGCAGGGAAGCCACACTTAAGTGCACAGAACAACCCCCTGTGCCAGAAATAACGCCCAAAGCCCATTGGTGGCAGGTTGGTGGTGGTGTTGGGGGCTGGGGGGGGGGGGGCGGTGGTGAGGGGGGGTGGGGGGGGGGGGGAGGGGTGGCCAAGAACGGCTCGGCAGGCGGTACAGCGAACGTACCCAAAGGCTTCGATGACGTAGGAGGAGATTAGGGCAGCGTCCTCGGGTCTGGGACGCCACGACAGCGACACGCTGCTCTTAGTCACGTCAGTGACCTCAGGCTTAGAGGGAGGACCCGGGAGAGCAGTGGCATTGTGGGATACGGAGTCCACAAGCTCGCCCGACTCTGAGAGGAAGAAGGGAGCGTTAGGCAGTGCCAGGTGCCATGTGGTGGAAGGTTCTGGCAAAGCCAGCCAGCTGTTGCTGTCAGTGAGATGGAAGGAAGCACCTCTGATGTCCAGAAAGGCGCTCCACGAGGTCTCTCCGCTGGAACTGGTGGCCAAACACGTATAAAGGCCGGAGTCAGAGAGCTGGAGAACAGACAGCAGACCAATCGGTGATGAGCAGCATTTCAATTACAGCCATATACAACATCTACTCTTTAAACTGAAAAGAATTGATTACTTATCAACTTGCTAAGTAGCCTATGTAAGTGTAGGCAGAAGCGATTCTGGTGATGACAGCTATTTAGATTTTCTAGTACAATCATCAAAATCTATTGCTGCAAGTTCCACACTCTGCCAAGAGATTACAATGAAAATGCATTAACCTCTAACGGCCTCCATGGAGGAGCATCAGAGAGGCAGGAAGACAGACTGATACCATGTGACTGGCAAAAGTGCTGACGTTAATTTTGTTAATAAATTTAATTTAGAACTCTGCACCCAGTCATCGGAGATGCAGCTACACTGACATGGTGGCACACTAGTCTACTTAGTACTGATTGGTGTAACAACGGTACATGGCAAGAGCTCTTTATCTTTCTCCCCTTTTCTCTCTTTATCTCTCTCTCTTTATGTCTCTCTCTCTTTCTTTATGTCTCTCTATCTCTCTCTCTGCCACTAGCTAGTCTTTCTTTTCTGTCTTTGCCTATGGTCTATTAATTTGATTCAGAAGAGAGTGATTTAAGTGAAACTGACATTCAAAGGCAGATAAGCATGCAGATAAGAGCTGTGTAGGCATTTTAGATGTGTGTGTGTGTGTGTGTGTGTGTGTGTGTGTGGTGTGTGTGTGTGTGTGTGTGTGTGTGTGTGTGTGTGTGTGTGTGTGTGTGTGTGTGTGTCTTTAATCTACCATAAAGAGCTGTCCTTGAGGAAGAGCCCAGTTTCTGTCAGAACCAAGCTAAAGACAGCCCCTTAACTGGCAGTATTTAGCAATTTATTAAAAAATCAATACTCTTTATTCATCGTTCAACTGAATGCACTTGTCCATCTAAACCATGCCAATCTGACACTACTCCTCTTTCCAGTCACTCTCTTTCACCCTTCCTCTGCTCTGCAAAGTGTCCACACACACACAGACACACACACACACACACACACTCTCAACACCAGTCATGATGTCGGTACACAGCAATTACAAACCACAGAGACGGACCTGGGTGTTCTGGATCTGCAGGCTGCCAGGGGGCAGCAGGGACATGCGTGGCTCTGTGCCCAGCAGACTGAGTCCCTCTTTCAGCCAAGTGACAGTGGGTTCTGGGTCTCCAGACGCCCGGCATCCCAGCAGAGCCAGGCCGCCCACTCCCACCGTCTGATTGGTCGGGCCCTGCTGAATAATGGGGGGTGGGCGGTCCTTAAGAGCTGTAGAGTAGGAAGCAAAGAAGAGAACTAAATGCATAATGACGATTTCCTTATGAGTTTGTCCTCCGTCTCTGACCTTGCGGGAGAGCAGGCGGTCTCTGCCAGTGTCATGTGACGTAGTGTAGCACCTGTTTTTGTGGTCAACCATGTAAAAGAAATGGCACTCTTGGAAGTGCGGGTTCATGAAATGCCACCACACCTTGGAGCACTAATTACAAGGTGTGCGTGAAAAATGTCGTGCCTCGGAGGCTAATTAAAGTGCTTTTTTCACACCCCCACTCGCTGTCTGATCTGCCCTAAGCAAACACTCTCATTTACTGAAGCCATTTTAGTAAGTAGGTTTGCATCTCTGCATCAGTTCTCCCAGTGTACATGTCTTTATCTCTTCTAGAGAGAGAAATCAACTGCATGACAACAGTAATTACGGGCTCAGGGACCAGAAAGAAATCTCCGTCTCGTAGTCTAAAAGCCCATGGCTGCTTCGTAGTCCTTAAAAGTTAAATGCTACTCACATGCACACACTGTTAAGAATTTACATAAAAGGATCGACATACAGCACAATGCAGACCAAAGACTTTTATCTCCGTCATCGGTTCAGCCTACCGACTCTCAACCTCTTCTGTCTCTCTCCACCCCCCCCCCCCCCCCCCCCCCCCCCCCCCCCACGTCCCCAAAACCTTCGCCATCGTCTTCCTCCAGGCGATTGATATGCGCGGTGATCCAGCAGAAGCTGCTTTCAGGCGGGAGCGGCCCGTTACAGAGCAGGCCTGGAGCAGATGTTAATTCAATAATGTGTGTGAGAGCGGGCCAAGGCGGAATGAAAAGGAGCTCGGGAGGAGCCCCGTCTGGCGCCGCCACGCCACTTAGGATAATGATACGCTTTGAGAGGAGAAGTGGGTGTAAATGTACATCTCTCCATCAGCGGGCCCCGGGTCACACTTTATGGGCTCTGTTCGCCCCGTGGGCCCATCCCGAGTCTTTCTCTATTTCGTGCCCCAGCAACACGTCGATGAGGACTTGCCTCGCCTCCGAAGGTATTTAACGAAGTCAGCGGCCCCCGGAGAAGATCTGAACTCAACGCAATGTTTGGTAAGCTGGTAATCTGAAAATGTGGTAATGATTTACAATTTGCTGATTTTTACTGAGAGAAATGTTGCACATTACGTCTACATGTTGACTCCAGTAAATCCATTGGAGATGGCGATGTAGTGTATAATTCATCTGTGTTTCCAGATCATAGTAACGTTTATCCAAAAACGACCTTCTGAAGCAGACAGCCGAGGCTGAGATCCTAGACACAAGGCTGCTGGCGCGGTGTTGGGGCTGGTCTCTGGTGCGGCTGTAACCTGGGGGTTTACCCGGAGGACCTTCTGGGCTGCTCGTCCAATAAGCATGCAGGGCAGCGGTGGGGGAGTGCGGGCGTGTTGAGGGTGGGGCGTCAGGCTCAGGTGTCTGGGGCTTTAGCGGCTGGAAGAGCAGAACACTCACCGTCAGACACCTCCAGCTGGGCCTTGGCCAGGATGCTACCGGCGACGGTGAGGGCCTGGCAGATGTAGTAGCCCGCGTCCGAGCGCTGAACAGAGGCGATAGTCAGATCGCCGTTTGGAGCCACCGAGAAGCGGCTCCCGACCTGAGGTGGTTGGCTCGGGAAGAGCAGTTCCTGAGGGAGAGAAGAAAAATGTGGAGGCCACCGTGTCATAAAGTCATAAAACAAGACAAAATAACCCAACAAGAACCTGCAAAGACCAGCGAACTGAAAGGCGTATATGTCTGGAGAAGGTCGAGCTCATGACATGAGCGTCTTCTGTCTCAGAGGCACCCACAGCCGGGTCGGGACCGGCATCCTGCGCCCCGGCTGTGCCGGTAATTACGGGCCGAATGAAGGCTTGTGGACCGGCCCGGTTGACGTGGGGGGCCCGAGAGAGGCTTTGCCACATTCAGCCCCGGGGGTCACTATCTCTCTACCTCTAATGAGATTTCACTCCAAATTCTCAAAGCTACCCTGACTGAGGGGAGAGGAAGGACATTAGCCAGATTCAATTAGCCCTAATGACTTGAATACAGTAAATGAATAAATTCTGAGATGACAAATGACCCTCCTGCCCCCCCACATAAGTCAAGTGATGGAGGACTGATGGCTACTTCATTACTCTGAAGGCAAAATCCAGCCACCCACAGAATATCCAGCTATTCATTCAGTGCACTAATTAGTTAACTGAGGTAAATATCTAGCTTGAAGTCCAAAGTGTCTGGGATAAGAACTCCCGTGACCACACTTCAGCCCGTGACCACACTTCATAAGTACACGTCTCCCTCTTATCCGCCAATGACCTATCTGCCACGTGACCCACACGCGTGACCCAGACGTGGTGAGCTCACCTGACTGCCCTCCTTCTGCCAGAACACGGCGGGCTGCGGGTTCCCTCTCGTCTCACACCTGAAGGTGGCGCCGTGCCCCAGTGTCACAATCTGGTCCCGGGGCCGCACGACAAACTGGGGCGCTTCTGAGATGAAAGGTCACACGCACAAACGGTGGAACAGCAGGCATCACTGTCGCCATGGCGGCCGTGATCATGTTTAATGCTGGAGGAGGCGGGAAAACGCGGCGCTGCTAATTAACGTGCGGAGTGCGGCGGGCGCGGGAAAGGTGCCGTGCGAGGTGGGTTTTGCTAATGGCTCGTAATGCGAGGTGGGAAGTTCAGCACAAGCACGTCTGCGCACACGGACTGGACTCCACAGCATCACACAGTCTACGGTTTACCGCCACACCTACAGCTCCATATTTTTTTAAGGCTTCGATACCTGGAAGTTGTTCAAAATTTTAAAATGCCCACAGCTGAATTGTCTTCACAAAACTGCCCATTTTGTACGAGGAATGCCTCGGTTCTGTTATGATTGGCAAGCACTGCTGCGCCCAAGAAGTCCAAGTTAGCATCGATCTATGTGAAATGAAGAATTTATCTCATGGGCCGTGGTGTCGGTAGCACGGTGTGGATGAACACGTACCAACAGGCCGAGCTGGTGAAAGAACACTGATGTGAATGAGAGCGGGTGGGGGGGGTTAGGAGGACAACAGATACCAAAGGGAAGGAAAGAATGAAGTTCAGATTGAGCCGCATGGCATCGGACACGTCAGCACATTTACGACAAAAACCCGGGACAGAGTGAAGGGGGATCTGCTCGGTGACGGATGAAATGGGCTTAAATCAGGTGAACCGTGAACAAGGCGTAATAACGCAGCACAATGCCTAATGCACATTCTGGAAACTTCCAAAAAAAAAAAAAAACCCTCAAATTAAAGAGAGTGAAATCTCGGGTGTCTTATCGAGCCACTCCACCTGGGTGCTGTTCAGGTTCTCCTCAATGCTCCTGGCAGAAACCCCCAACACTTTATTGCTTTACAGGAGAGGCGGGCCGAGTCCAGCACTACACCATCATCAAGTTCCTCATTTCTTTAACTCAGTGGGACGTTAGTGCCAGTCAACCATGCCTTGCCTGCCTGAGTGTGTGTGTGTGTGTGTGTGTGTGTGTGTGTGTGTGTGTGTGTGTGTGTGTGTGTGTGTGTGTGTGTGTGTCTGAACGAGAGTGCGCAGTGCATGTGTCTGTTTTTGTATCACAGGAATCCCACTGGTCAGGGAATGACACACGCGGGAGGAGGCGGTCCTGACCGTCTTCGCTCCCACTGAGAGGAGTAAACCGGCTCGCAAACAGAGCCGCCCGCTCCTGCTCTCGTGCCACTGCACCCAAATCGTGGGTTAAGGATAAAAGCCGGTGTCTGTCGAACTGGGGATTTTTCACCAAATTTAGTCTAAAACCAAAACCACACAAATCTCTTTCGCTCTTCCCCAATCTGAAGCTTATCAAATCTTTGAACGGTAATACCCAGTGTTATCACCAAGGCCGCATGACCAAAAACAACCCAGGAACAAGCAGACAAAAGCCCAGGTAGACTGTAGTCAACCAGGGGAATACACCAATATATAAAGATCAGGGGCAAAATAAAAGTGTGGTTTTGTTAATGGGTATCTGTTAACATCTGAGGATATGGAGTCCATCTTTGTAAGTCAGACTGAGTTGGAATACATTACTGCTACCTGTCAGGCACATCTGAAGATGAAAGGGTGTAGGGGCCCAACACTTACCCCTGACTGTGAGCGTAGCTGACGCCTCCACCTTGCCCACCCGATTCTCCGCCACACACGTGAAGCTTCCCTGGTCTCCAGACGACACCTTCTTCATCCTCAAGACGAAGTCGTCCTTCTCGTATTTCATGTCATACCTGTGCAGAATTGGCAAGAAGCAGTCTTCAAACGACCCCGGGAGCTCACGACAGAGTGAGCACGGAGGCCCCACAGGATTCTTCCTACGGAGGGGTCGACGTCTGTGTGGTGTGTGTGTGTGTGTGTGTGTGTGTGTGGGGGGGCGATTAGCGGGAGACCGTTTCAGGAAAAGTAAACAAAGAATAATGGGCCAGCGGGGCCTTTTTTGCGGAACAAAAGGGCTTTTTCGCAGCCCTTGAGAGAGTCCGTGGTGAAGATGATTTGGTAAAGTGGAGGAAAAGGTGTCAATTATACAAGCATGAAAGGCAGGGCAAAATGAAAGGTGCTTTCAGCTGGAACCCTCACTGTTTCACTGTTTCAATATTTATGAAGAAGAACCCACTGTGTTTTGCCTCTGCGTGTGCGTGTGTATGTGTGTGTGTGAATGTGCACCCATATGTGTTTTCATGTAGAGATGGGAAGAGAAGGACTGACTCCTAGGGTCTGCCATATCTTCAGCCTGGCTCTGCATGAGCTTCTGCTGGCTTCGTTGATGAATGACTAATTTGTGTGGATAAACTATGTATCATGGCGTACCCACTACTGTGCACGGTGAGTCAAATTAACAATGACAATTACAGCAGCCGCTTGCAGCCCAGCTAAATTACAGCACGAGACTCGTGAATGCCACATCTCATTCGGCAGAGAGGCAGAGAAATGTAGAGAGAGCTTCAGATTTAAGATCTTGGTGTAAAGCTGAGAGTTTTATCCTACAGGTAATGGAACCTGTCTCAGAGCAACACACTGCTCACATCTGTGTTTGTGTCTGTGCAGAGGACAGAGGTTCTGATGTCAGGCAGGAACGTGAAGATGATTCCAAAAGAGGATGCAAAGGATGCTGGGGGTTCTTAGACAAACAAGTGACTCCCTGGCTGGGGGGGGGCGCTCATAATGGCGTCCGATTGGCCAGAGCCTGGTGAAGACTCCAGTCACGTCACATCTCTGACCTATATTGGCACCTCCCTGGAGGAGTCCTGTGGGTGGAGAGGTGGAGGAGAGGGAGGACAGGACTATGGAGCAGGGCTGGTTCTCCGCTGGTGGAGAGGTGGGGAGTGGCCGCCCACCACACAGGGGACCCCCACCTACACGACTCAGCACTTTACACTACACTCACATCACAACAGGGCACACTAGCGTACACACACGTGTGCATAACAGGTACCCTCGGTTATCTACAGCTCCACACATACGTTTAAATTCTGTTAAAGTCTGAATCACACCGCACATTTAAAGTCTGTTTAAGTGTTATTATCTTCCCCACATTTGAACATGTAAATAAACCAATCAATGGTTTAAAAAAAATCTAATGTCATAATATTGTCTCACATGTAAATTATATGCAGTGCAGCATCTATATATGCAGTACATGCCTACCAGTTAACCCAGTGTTAATGCCCACCAGTTAACCCAGCGTTAATGCCCACCAGTTAACCCAGCGTTAATGCCCACTAGTTAACCCAGCGTTAATGCCCACCAGTTAACCCAGTGTTAATGCCCACCAGTTAATCCAGCGTTAATGCCCACCAGTTAACCCAGTGTTAATGCCCACCAGTTAACCCAGCTTTATTGCCCACCAGTTAACCCAGCATTAATGCCCACCAGTTAACCCAGCGTTAATGCCCACCAGTTAACCCAGTGTTAATGCCCACCAGTTAATCCAGCGTTAATACCCACCAGTTAACCCAGCATTAATGCCCACCAGTTAACCCAGCTTTAATGCCCACCAGTTAACCCAGCATTAATGCCCACCAGTTAACCCAGTGTTAATGCCCACCAGTTAATCCAGCGTTAATACCCACCAGTTAACCCAGCATTAATGCCCACCAGTTAACCCAGCATTAATGCCCACCAGTTAACCCAGCGTTAATGCCCACCAGTTAACCCAGCGTTAATGCCCACCAGTTAACCCAGCGTTAATGCCCACCAGTTCCCACCGGTTCTGCTGGACTACCATCCGGGGGAGGAGCTGTGAGCAGGGGGCGTGTCTATGCTGCAGGTGCTCCATCATTCAGACAGCTGAGGTCTTTGTTGTGTGGAAAGTACTAAACAGTGTGGGATAAACTGCTGAAATAAACCTCACGGGAAGGAAAAGGGAGACAGATGAAGCCTGCTGCTCCACCCTCTATAGACCTCTCCACCCAACTCCACCCTCTATAGACCCCGACCCCTCCTATTTCCTATATATATGTGGAATATTTAGAAGTGAGGAAATTTCACGACTGGATTTGTTGTACAGGTGGCATCACATCACAGTTCCACGCTGGAATTCACTGAGCTCCTGAGAGCGACCCATTCTTATCTATATATCTTATATATATATGCATGTGAGTGTGTGTGTGTGTGTGTGTGTGTGTGTGTGTGTGTGTGTGTGTGTGTGTGTGTGTGTGTATGGTATGTATGTATGTATGTATGTATGTGTGTGTGTGGGTGTGTGTGTACATATACACACACACACACACACACACACACACACACACACACACACACACACACACACACACACACACACACACACACAACACACGCATACATACATACATACATACAAACATACATACATAATAAGGCTTCAGCTAAATAAATAACAAGCCTCAAGCAGTCTCTCTAACATAAATGCTCAAACGTAGGTATATACTATATGCACGCATGCATCCACAGACCCCCACAGGATCTCCTGATCTATACTCAGTTATCCTGATCTATACTCAGTTATCCTGATCTATACTCATTGCTCATTCTGTGTGTTTTCCATGCATGCGTATGGTAAAAATCAACATCTTAAGATGCACAGCATTATGAATCCACAATGCTCAGTTCAGCTTTCACCGCAGATCCGTGATTTGCATTCTGACCACAAGCTTTGCATTCTAATCTGCCTCTGTCAACCTGGCAACTGCGTGGATGTATGCACCAGTGCTATAGGAGGATAAAGGAATAAAGGATCGAATAGAGTGGATCGATGTGTGGGGGGCGGGGGCAGACGCGGGTGTATGGGAGGGGCGGGGCTTCCCCCACCTGCCCCGGGGGATCTCCGCATCATCCTTCCTCCAGCGTAGTGATGGTGCCGGGTCTCCCTGCACCTGACACCTGAACTCGGCAGTCTCGTCCACCAGCACCACCTGGTTCACAGGCCGACGCACAAACGTGGGTCGCTCTGGACACACACACACACACACACACACACACACACACACACACACACACACACACACGTCACACAATATCAAAGAAAAAAAAATACATATGCATTTGTGCATGCTGTGAACCAAATGAATATGTATATGTAACTTCATATGGCCCTTACCAAACACAGAGAGCTGGGCCATTTCACTCTCTCTGTCCCCCACCATGTTGGTCGCCACACACACGTACATCCCTCCGTCACTCTTCCTGGTGTCGGATATGGTCAGCTTCCCGCCTCGGATCTGCAGAACCGCCAGAGAATTGAAGTGCAACTTCACATTTATTTACGGACGTGATTTATGGTGCACGGCGTGCTTCGCCACGGTGACGTGCGGCGTGATGGGGTAGCAGCGCAGAGCGGGGGGATTGGGGGGGGGGGGTTCTGGCGTGGGACGCCTACGCACCGTGATCCTGTCGTCTTTCGGGTCGAGCCGGGCCTTGTCTTTCCTCCAGAAGGTGCTGGGCTCGGGGTGACCCCGGGGGGGCTGGCACTCCAGCGTGGCCGAGTCCCCCACCACCACCACCACGTCCTGGGGGTTCTGCCGGAAATCCTGAGGGAGAGGAAGAGGAGAGGAAGAGTTGCTACAGTTGTGCAGGCATACAAGGGACCTTCTGCTCTGAATACGAAATGTCAACAAAGCTAGTTAAAGGATTACTGTAGCAGGTCTATACTCAGTAGCAAACATGCACTAATGACACACTGTGTTACTGTAGCAGGTCTATACTCAGTAGCAAACATGCACTAATGACACACTGTGTTACTGTAGCAGGTCTATACTCAGTAGCAAACATGCACTAATGACACACTGTGTTACTGTAGCAGGTCTATACTCAGTAGCAAACATGCACTAATGACACACTGTGTTACTGTAGCAGGTTCGTACTGTAGCAGCAAACACGCACTAATGGCACATTTTGTTACTGTAGCAGGTCCGTACTCAGTAGCAAACATGCACTAATGACACACTGTGTTACTGTAGCAGGTTCGTACTCTAGCAGCAAACACGCACTAATGGCACATTTTGTTACTGTAGCAGGTCCGTACTCAGTAGCAAACACGCACTAATGACACACTGTGTTACTGTAGCAGGTTCGTACTGTTGCAGCAAACACGCACTAATGACACATTTTGTTACTGTAGCAGGTCCGTACTCAGTAGCAAACACGCACTAATGGTGCATTTTGTTGCAAAACAGTCCCAATTAGTGTCGGAGTGGAGCTGTTGTCTTTCATAAGCCTCCATAATGTTTAGGAATGTTGGAACAGCCTGGGAAGTTGCGTGGGAGGCGGAGAACGAGGAGGCTGGTAATAACTGCGAGATATTCGAATCCCACAGGAGCGTCTCTGACAAACAGCAGCGATGGAGACGAGGCCCGCAGGCCAACCTGTCAATCACAGCTCGGCGACAACGTGGAGGGTTTCAGTCAGGACGGGCTATACGGCGGACAGACAGACGCGGCCATACGGCTGCGTGCGCACCCTCAGAATGCTCCCCAACACACACACACACACACACACACACACACACACACACACACACACACACATCATAGCTCATCCATCTCAGGTGACAAGCTTTCTGCCGCCTCTAATCAATGTCGGAGCCATTGAATGACAGCCTGCGTGGTTCCCCGTGCCGATGGCTTTAGACGGTAGACGGGGGGGGGGGGGGTGAGAACCTCATGCATGTCTATAGCCATCGTTGCTGCCACCCCCCCCCTCCCCCGATAAGAAAAGCTGCTGGACCACCCGAAGGCGCTGGCCCGTTCTCTCTCATTGGAATGCGCAGCCACGCTGTGCAGCGCACGCCGTGCAGCGCACGCCGTGATGCTTGCAGCTACCGCGACGGGCCAGGTGGCCACGCCGGCCCTCAAGTTGGCACGAGAGCCGAGAGAGGTGGAAGAATAGTGGGGGAGGTGGTGGTGGTGGTGGTGGTGGTGGGGTGGTGGGGGTGGTGAGGGAGGTGGTGGGGGTGGTGCGAGGGTGCTAAACGCCACGCTGCCAAGATACAACCGAGCCCGGCGTGCTACGACAGCGGCCATCACACCAGGACAGCACCTCCGCTAGGGTGTAGAAGCCCCCGGTGCGCTACGCCCACGCTACTGCCGCGGTACAGGGAGCAGCTGCCATCAGGAGGAACCATGAGGCAGTGTGAAGAGCCCACCCCTGTGGGCGGAGCACAGAGCTGCATTGTTTGCCCAGCCTAATTGCTCGGCAACCAGCTCCCGCCACGCCCACCCCGCTTCCTCCCACCTGCCTCCACCAGCTCCGCCCCCTGAATCGCAGCACGTTCAATTATTCAAATGAGCCATTTGGGGGTCTCTCTTCTGGCGAGTCCATTTATGGTCAGACAAAGATTTCATTCCACAGCACAGTGGGGGGGAGGGGCTAAACCACAGACAGCATGAAGGTATTTCTCCAGTGCTGTATAGAGGATCATTATGTAATTATGCAGAATAGATTGTAGGGAGATAATAAATGACAGTGAAGACGACAGCAAAAATAATGTCACGCACAGGTGTTCTTCTGTTATTCAGAGCCGGCTGAACCGAACTTCATTATTTCCTTCATGTTAATCACCACCACCTTCTCCCTAATAAGCATAAACGTAATGGAGGAAAACAAGGCGCATTCACACCTATTATCTGCATTTCTTCAAGCTGTAGCGCGTTTATGGGTTTACGTTCTTACACTAATGAGAAACCCTAGTGCAAACTAACAGGTCCATCAACTGATCCACGCACCACTGAGTATTCCTAACACAGATGTTCTAGCCACGGCCATTTACGGCACGTGAGAGCCGACTGGGAGCGACACTCTCCGAGTGGTTGCTGCAGGCCGGTTTAATATACTGGAGCAAGGAACTGTGGTTTCACCGGGCCAGACGTGAGGCCCCAGCCTCACCAGGGACCTCGGTGGACGTCTCAATTTCAGACACATTTCAAACATGTCATTCACCGAGCTGTGAAAACACCAATGCCACGCGTCCACTGCTGTCTGAGGACGTTTCCGTAGATACACCCAGATTCAGGAGTTCACCACTAGCTGCCCCTGCCTAAAAAAAAAAAAAGGAGCTGGAAAGGTCCAGCTACTGTGTTCAAAGAACAGCGTACACATTTGTGGGGGAGAAGGAACAGAAGACTTGCCCCCACCCCTGAGTCTCACACCAGGTCACCACACCGTACCTGAAGTGATGTCGTCCACGTTACTTTAGAGACAGCCAACTTCAGGCATTACTGAACTCATGACCAAATGAATAGAAATAAGAGGTAATCTGACTTCCACGAAAGATACGCATCTGCCCTCTGAGTCTCCCACTGTGTGCAAATTTGCACAAATGTCCTGTTCTCAGTCACAGCGTGTGTGAGGGTCTGCAGCAACGAAAAGCAGAACGATGTTTCTTTGGGAAGACCGTTACGGGATGCACAGGAATTTCTGGCTCTCCGCTTTCTGTCGATAAACAGCCGCGGGACGCGAAAGGACGGCTCGGACGGGACGCTGGAGACGCAGAGAGCACGCGCGGCTAGGCTTGACGTCTCTGATGAACACTTGAAGGACGTCCCCGATCTCCACACGCTCATCCCGCCTCCAGGCAGTAGACTGTAATATACATTTCTGAACCAGCTGTGCTATACAATGGAACGTTCTGGAATATTCTATGCATTGGCTTTGTGGTCGCTCAGAAGAGGAATGGTCTATATGTATGTATTTTTATTGAGGGGGGGCAGGTGACTGACCAATTACCAAGACAACAAGACAATAAAGCGAACTCCCAAGGTAACACTCCGTCCCCCAAGCAACGTGAAATACAGCACATATCCATACTGTTGGCATATGAACTACACCTAGTCTATATTCTAGCTGTCTTGGTTCCTGCAGTGGGGTCAGGATGTGGTATAATTTCACTTGTACACTTCAGTGCAGTGCACTTGATTGGTATTCCCCACCCATCGCATCGCTGCTTATTTGATTTGTTAAAAGAAAATAACTTCCCTCTGAAATATGCCCCTTTCTCCCCTAAACAGGAATACTGATTCTCTTCAACAAGAATACTGGCTCCAGTACACTGACTGCATCAGTCTGAAAAATCTGACCATTCTATAAATTCAGATCTTGCGTTTATCTACAGCCAACTGTCTTCTGTCCTCACCCGGACGCTTGGAAATGTATGCAGACGGTGGTGAGAGAGAAAGAAGATATTAGGGCAGGACCCAGTTCCAGTGAGGAGGGCAGGACCCAGTTCCAGTGAGGAGAGCAGGACCCAGTTCCAGTGTGGAGGGAGGGCAGGACCCAGTTCCAGTGAGGAGGGAGGGCAGGACCCAGCTCCAGTGTGGAGGGAGGGCAGGACCCAGTTCCAGTGTGGAGGGAGGGCAGGACCCAGCTCCAGTGTGGAGGGAGGGCAGGACCCAGCTCCAGTGTGGAGGGAGGGCAGGACCCAGCTCCAGTGTGGAGGGAGGGCAGGACCCAGTTCCAGTGAGGAGGGCAGGACCAGCTCCAGTGTGGAGGGAGGGCAGGACCCAGTTCCAGTGAGGAGGGCAGGACCCAGTTCCAGTGTGGAGGGAGGGCAGGACCCAGTTCCAGTGTGGAGGGAGGGCAGGACCCAGTTCCAGTGAGGAGGGCAGGACCCAGTTCCAGTGTGGAGGGAGGGCAGGACCCAGTTCAGTGTGGAGGGAGGGCAGGACCCAGCTCCAGTGTGATCCGAGCACTCCCCTCCATTCAAGTTGAGGCATTTTGAGCACTACATTTGAAGAAGCTAGTCGCAAAGCGCCATGGTCGGGGGAGTGGTCTCTGGGGTGGGGGTGTGGTCTCTGGGGCGGGGGCGTGGTCTCTGTGGCGGGCGGGGAGCTGTCCTGCTTCTGTCACGCTGATGACACAAAAAGGATGAAGAAGCAGCAGTCCTGTGAGATAATCTCGTACATTTGCTGATGAAAATATTATCTCTCCTCCAGAGAGAGAGAGAGAGAGAGAGAGAGTGAGTTCTAAAACAGCAGAGTGAGAGTTATAACGGGGGAGACAGGCACAGAGAAAGGGTAGAAGTACATTTGCATTGCAGCTTTGGAATAAATAAATAACTTGTATGTGCCCTAAAAAAGTCATCAGTAATCAGTCAGCAGAGTGCCTAAGTTTCCATAGCGTCCCCAATGGCGACAACCTCATCCCAACTGCAGATAACCTATTAGAAGAACTCTTAGTTCTCATCAGCCTATCAGACGACAGCTGCTGGGCCAAGACCTCCAAACACTCATCTACTGTTGTCACACATATACGTCCTGCAGTGAGAGGAAACGCTGGTGTATGAAGCCATCTCGGGGACATGTACTCAATACCACAGTAGGTGTAGCAGGCACCTTCAGACCACACCTGTCCTGTCCGCAACACCTGTGTTGTTTTTGCACACTTTCGCACAAATGGTTACAACCCTCCGCTAAGCTCTGCAGAGTTCTTGGGTTTGTCTTTAGTCTAAAATGCCAATTAACAAGCTCGCAATAAAGAGAGCTCCATGACTTAGTGGGCTCATGCACAAAAAAAATGCATAGTACACAAAGCAGACTGCTCACGGACTCTATGAGAAGTCACGGTTTGACAGTGATATAAATATTACATCTGGCGGTGTAAAGGAGACAGCGGCAGAGACGAGCACGCTAGCTTGTCTTCCTGATTACAGCAGCACCGGCTCTAAGCTCCCTGCCTGT
This sequence comes from Brachyhypopomus gauderio, assembly GCF_052324685.1. Lineage (NCBI taxonomy): Eukaryota > Metazoa > Chordata > Actinopteri > Gymnotiformes > Hypopomidae > Brachyhypopomus > Brachyhypopomus gauderio. Next base: position 14,323,084 of record NC_135220.1, on the reverse strand, counting down.
GCATTTATAATTGATTAACCCCGTGTACAACATCTCCTGCTCTCTCTGTCCTCCCTCATACTCCTGTGGTGACTGGCCCCTCCCACTCCGCCCAGCCCTGCCCACTCCGCCCAGCGCTGCCCACTTCGTCTGGACGCTCGTCCGCTACAATGTGCGGACGTCTATGAGCCGAACCCCCGATTTGCATGGAAATTAAAATGTTCTAAGTCTTTAAGTATCAATAAGAGGTTGTGTTTGCTCTCGAAATAATGGGGTAAGCCTGTAGAAATGAATGAATGATGCTGGATGCAAGCTGGACGCCAAAAATCTGTGATTAGCACAAAGCAACATGATGGAAGGAAGCCACTGTACACACCATCGGGGTCTGTAGTCAGAGAGAGGGAGGGGGGGGGATAGCGAGACAGAGACACATAACGACCAGTTTCCAACGGAAGCAAAGAATGAGTGTAGGACTCATTAAACTATTAAACCGGGAGGACGTGCTCTCTTCGTTTAAAACCATAACGACCTAATGCTTCTAAAACTGCAAGGGCACACTGTCATTGACGTAAGCATACAGACCAATAATAATCCTATCCATCTGAAATCGCACGCCACATATATGCCTGTTCCTCGCTTTACGTGTGATGGTGTCAAAGGTTCCATAGATTTACAATTAGTTCCATTTACATATAATACTGTTTAATTGAGAAACAGCCTTTTGGTTTACATGGTGTGAAATGTGATATATGGATACGATATGTATATTCGCCTATGATGTATATTTGCATTAGATATGCAATGAAGTTACAGGGCTTTACAATTTCCAGTGCATAATCAGCTGAGCTGGCTCTCCACAGGGGTAGCGGGGCAGGATAAAGCACTGGCCACCTCTTGGCTGGCCTCTTACACCTCTTGGCTGGCCTCTACAGAGATTTAATTGAGAGAAGTGGTGTGATGGGAGCCCAAAGCACTGGGGACCATCTGTGCTGCTGTGGCTCACGTCCCTGCTGCATCAGCACAGACATCCAAAAAGACGGCTACGCCTTAGCGCTCTGCGCTAACGTTGCTAACGTTGCTAGCACTGCTAACTCCCCGGGGACTGTCAGCACACTTGTCTGGATAGCGCTATCTATAACCACTAAATCATCAAAGTATTTACCATATAACCTCACAATGAGGAGGTGTGTGTGTGTGTGTGTGTGTGTGTGTGTGTGTGTGTGTGTGTGTGTGTGTGTGTGTGTGTGTGTGTGTGTGTGTATGTGTGTGTGATTGTCTGACATCCAATTATTTTCTTACACTGTTATTTGATCCCTGACAGCATTTTCACACACTGAATCTACGGTGACTAATTAATAATGAGATCTTTGAATGTAATATGTCTAAGCTGTTTTCATAACACTAGTATTTTGGTCAAAGGTTTAAAGGGATTTTGTAATATAACAGCATTTGTTTGCAACTACTGGAGACTGAAGAAGCTGTTCTCACAAGTACATTATGTGTGTGTGTGTGTGTGTGTGTGTGTGTGTGTGTGTGTGTGTGTGCACGCGCGCACTTGTATATTCAGTAGCTATAAATCTGTGTCCCTGCCCCAAACCTGAAATCATAATCCCTAGGAAAGCCAAAGTCACAGTAACACAAACGTGCCTGATATTTCAGGTCACTGTTTGTCTACTCTCCATTCAGAGGCTAAAAACAGGCTTATGATGACCACTTCACATAAAGTGATCCAGGCACAGTGTGAGTTCTGGAGGATCTGCGTCTGGGCTGTGTTGTGACATGCTGCTCTGAGCATCTTCACCTGGAGGTTTGCCCCCCTTGTGAGATGGGTGGGGTTTAAGTACCCTCTGAGATGGGCAGGGCTTCAGTACCCTCTGAGATGGGCGGGGCTTCAGTACCCTCTGAGATGGGCGGGGCTTCAGTACCCTCTGAGATGGGCGGGGCTTCAGTACCCCTCTGAGGTGGGCGGGGCTTCAGTACCCTCTGAGGTGGGCGGGGCTTCAGTACCATGTGCATCCTCAGCCGTACAGTGCTTCAAAGAGCAGCGGAGTGGGTTGCCCCTCCCCCCCCTCGTTGCCCAACGTGCCCCCCGCTTAGATAAATATGAACGATCTATCATCGCCATGCGTGCAGTGCCACTGCTACAAATGATGCTCATCTTTTATTCCTGACAGTTCCATAAAGAGGTAGACAAAGAGAATCAGTCAGCGACGCCGATGAAAGCCAATCTGATAAGCGATTATAATGACTCTCTCTGCACAGAGGACGTTTCTGAACCCGTCTCGGAGTTCTGCTGAAGGAGGAGCAGGGGAAAGAAATCTGAACGTCTCACTCCGAGGGACACGCTAGAGACAGAGAGAGACAGAGAAGAGAAACAGGAGAGGAGAGAAAGAAAAGAGAACAGAGGAAGATAGAGAAAAGGAGAGAGAGAGGAGAGGAAGAAGGAGAGGCAGAGAAAGAGCAGCGCTGGCACGAGAGTAGGTGCAGATGACAAAGAGGAGGAAAAGACCACCACGATGGAAACACACTGGTGGGGTCAGACTCCACCAGTCCCCATGGCAGCCATCCAGAGAAAGAGCTTAATCAGACAGACTCGGTGTACTCACTCACTCTCTCTGCTTCAGTGCAGCACAAACTGTAAAAACACACTTCATCTCTCTCTCTCTCTCTCTCTCTCTCTCTCTCCTCTCTCTCTCTCTCTCTCTCTCTCTCTTATTTTCTCTGTCTGCTTTCTATCTGTAGTTTTCTGTTTCTTTCTCTCAAATGCAACCCACACACAAATGTTTTATCTGTCTTGGTGTCCTATTTATTATAACCTCTGCTGACACTGTATCAGTATACACCCCCCCCCCCCCCACACACACACACACACACACACACTTGTGTCATGCCCCAAAGTAGAGTGCCCTAATGTCACTGCCATGGTGTCTTTCTCCGCTGCTCAGATGCAGCTCGCTACTGCGACCTCTGCTGCCCACGTTTCTCTTGGACACTGTCTGCACTCTTCATCTCCCGCACCCTTCCCCTCACACCCTTCATCTACCACACCCTTCCCCTCACACCCTCCATCTACCACACCCTTCCCCTCACACCCTCCATCTACCACACCCTTCCCCCTCACACCCTTCATCTACCACACCCCTTCCCCTCACACCCTTCATCTATCACACCCTTCCCCTCACACCCTTCATCTACCACACCCTTCCCCTCACACCCTTCATCTACCACACCCTCCATCTACCACACCCTTCCCCTCACACCCTCCATCTACCACACCCTTCCCCTCACACCCTCCATCTACCACACCCTTCCCCTCACACCCTCCATCTACCACACCCTTCCCCTCACACCCTCCATCTACCACACCCTTCCCCTCACACCCTTCATCTACCACACCCTTCCCCTCACACCCTTCATCTACCGCACCCTTCCCCCTCACACCCTTCATCTACCACACCCTTCCCCTCACACCCTTCATCTACCACACCCTTCCCCTCACACCCTCCATCTACCACACCCTTCCCCTCACACCCTCCATCTACCTCACCCTTCCTCACTCACACCGCCCCCACTCAGCTGCCCACCGTGCTCCCTCTCCCCATCAAACTCTCCTCCTCTTCAATGTCAGCAGGTACCAAGGAAACACAGACCACCTCTCCAAGTGTGATTCCCACTTGTCCCTGGTAGAGTGTATAATATATATTTCAGCAGCCACCAGTGTGTGTGTGTGTGTGTGTGTGTGTGTGTGTGTGTGTGTGTTGGCGTGGGAGGTGAGGTGGCGTCACTGTTTGGGCGTTGGTAGGGGGATCTCAGGGTAAACAGCACCAAACACTCCCACAGCTGCCAGTATTCCCAGACTCTCTAATCCAGGGGAGCCGTTGAGCTCCACTGCTGAGACTGGGGCCCGGAGCCCCAGCAGGGCCCGTCCAGCTGGCCCGGCCCGCCTGCTGGAGATAACACTCAGCTTCTGGCCGACGTGGTGTGTGGTGCACACATGATCATAGATGTCTCATGGAACTCGTAGAAACACTTACACCCATAAAATCTCTAAAGGATCTCAAGGTGAAATGTAACTCATACGACAAAGTGAGTTATTTTGACACCTGCTTAAAATCATTTCATCACGCATTACCTTAATGACCAATTGGTATATTTTAACATGCCTGTCACATATCACAGTATTTAGTCTCAGACCAAACTGCAGTGGTCGTGTGAAACACAGCGAATGCTATCTGACGCGTGTCACTACGTGGTCAGGATTACTGTGGCTGTTGGCAGACGGCTGGCTGCTCACGTAAAGGAGGCTAATGCCGTTGTCACATCTGCTTTGCGGCAAGCAGCAACCCAGAGATCATCTAGCTCAGCGTTCTTCCTGTTTTCGGCCTGTCATCGGAGCGTGGCCTGTACTTCATATATCGCTGCAGTCTGGCATTGCTGGCACTGGCCACAGGCACGTCGCCCCTAGTGGACATGTGAGGGAACTGCATGGCCAGGGTGCATGGGTTTGCTACCCGCTCCACGTTAGTGATTTGGTAGCGCCTGCTGTGATGTTCCTCTTACTAAGACACTCTTAACTGAGTTAGCTTCTTGCTGGCAGCCTCTGAGCTTCTGACGAACGCGGTCCAGACTGAGACCATGACCTGGCTTTGCTTTTATACGAGAGACAACGAAACCACGGTACAGTCGTGGCCGCACATCGTCGGCGCCGACGTGAGCGCGTGCTTTCTGCAGGTGTTCCTGTTCCCCTGTTCTGTCTGGATGAACAGGCCAATCAAACAGCTCCACAACGCAGATTAGCCGACGCCCCTGTGGTTACACGTCTCCGTCCTGCGAGCGGTGGACTGTGACCTGCGTCTTGCTTTCCCTAGTTAAACATGATGAGACAATTTATCATCAGTACCATAAACAGCGACAGACCGAAGAAGAGTTTTTTTTTTTTAAGACAAGATGATAAGATGATAATAATCATAGCAGCCCATTCCGGGCAGGGAATCTAATCATCTTTAAGTCATTGTTAAAATAGCCGCTGTGGTGGATAGGCCCAGCTATGACATTATTTCCATACTTAAGCTCGTTTATGGTCCAGTGCCCCGTGACCCCGAGGGCTCTGTGCTTCCATTAAAACCTTGCTATCGCTCTGAACAGCTCTTTTAGGAAAAAAAGAAATAAATAAACCTGTCTACAATTATGGTTATGAATGAGCTATTTAAACCCTAAACTCAATTATTGGAAGAGTTGGTATTGTGAAAACATCTCAAATGTAAAAATATTACTATATGGTCGTGTCTCTGAAAGTCTTGTGAGCTGCAGGATTGCCCCGCCCAAACGTATTATACAAGATCTGAGCTGGTAAACACAGCTGCAGGAAAGCCAGCTTGAACATTATACATTATGCAATATAATCCTGGATGTTTATACAGTATAACATGTTTATTCAAATAATTTTCAAGAGAATACACCCAGGGTGTCTTTAAAGCTCTCCGTGGAACAAGCTCAACGTGCACGTCCCGTGTAGGCGCGTGGACGAAGACC
>NC_135220.1:14300097-14317073 GCF_052324685.1 Brachyhypopomus gauderio | reverse complement strand
CATCGTCTTACGCCCAACCACAGTATTGATGTACCATTGCCGCTTAAGTGACTCTGGGAATCTTTGACACGTAGCGTGTCTTTGTGTCTCTGTCTGATGTGTATGGCGGTGGGGGCAGGGCAGGGGCGGACTGGCATACATCGCTACCGGGGATTTCCCCGGTGGGCCGATGGGTTAGTGGGCCGCTGGCCGCCGGTGGTCTAACTCAGCCCGTGGAGGAGCCACTGCCGCGCACTGCGGCCCCGGCCCGTAGTTATTACCTCCCCCGCTCCAGTCAGACTAACCTGCGCGGCCGCGGACTGAGCATGTAAACACATGAACGAGTTGGACCGGGTCGCGGACTGGGCCAGCTGATGCGGGCTGACGGTATGCAGCGGAGATCAGAAAAAAAACCAACTTGTCCCAGAAACTCCGGGCCGGACTACGAAAACATACAGCAGTTTAAATTGTAGATAACATGTTATTTAAAATGTTCTGCTGTCGCCTCTGCAACGTCTAAGGCACCATGTACAAATTACCTTAACATGGTTAACACGGACGCAAGTGGCGGTCTTAAAGGTTTCAGAGCACTGTTTTTTTTAAAGCTGAAATTCTTAGATTAAAACTAACCACCACAAATAGGTACGAGGAAGAAATACCCACGTTAGAGTTGTAGGTTGTTCTTTAGGATGCACTTTGCGTAAAACAACTTGTTTGGTGGTCTTATGATGGACTATTTAAAAGCCACTATGTGGCTTTGTAATCGTATTATTGCTGGAATTAATATTGTCCATATGACAATAAATGCCGTCATATACACTACGTGCCATGTATAGATTCACATACAGTATACACACACACACACACACACACACACACACACACACACACATGGCCGGAGTGGGCCACTTTTTCAGCCCGGGAGTTTCATGCGCAAATCCGGCCCAAAATTATATTTCCATCCCAATCGGCCCAAACTAGAGATTGACATGAACCGGCCCATCGGGAATCCTCCCGAATCTCCCGATTAGCCACTCCGGCTCTGCACACACACACACACACACACACACACACACACACACACACACACACACACACACACACACACACATATATATATATATATATATATATATATATATATATATATATATATATATATATACACACACACACACACATACACAGTATATATAGTATATATACACAGATATATATAGTGATATAGTGATATAGTGGGCCAGTCTGTCAGGAACTCCCGGGCCACTTTTTCTCCCCAGTCCGCCCCTGGGGCAGGGGGGCGGGGACTCTGTAACAGATAGCTGGAGTCATCGACAGCTGGTTTCATTCAGGAAGGTGCAACTCTACACTGAATAATTTGGTGAGCCGCTCCAGAACCCCTCCAGAACCGCCCCACGTTGGCAGTATAGTCTAATGTCTAGACTAAAGGCACAGGAAAGGCAGGAGGGCAAACAGCAGCAGTCTGTGCATGCGCCTGCTAACCGTGGGAAGACGAAGGAGAGCGAGGAGGAGGAGGAGAACGACCCTCTCTCTCTGCAGGTTTGTGTAAACACTTTTACAGCACATGAAGCCAGCGGCTGCAGTGGCTGGAGCTTCAGTCGAGTGTAATCCACAGCAGCGGGGGAATTAGGAAACGCACCTCAACCCTAATACAGAGCGGCATGCAGCACTGCACTGGTGTCTGTAGTTAATGATATATGTGCTGAGCATGAGCTCCTCGAGCGTGTGTGTGTGTGTGTGTGTGTGTGTGTGTGTGTGTGTGTGTGTGTGTGTGCGTGCGTGTGCGTTGGAGTTGGTTAATCTTGTATGACTTGCTATGTACGGTACAGTAAGTCATGGATTGCGCCAAGACTTGACAAATAGTATGAGACTCATACAATAGAGTCATTCCTCCTACTCATTTATTATAGTGTATAGTCACTTTGGCAGGAAAAAAGGAAAAAAAGACAGTTGGTTATTGTTAAACATGCTGATTATATAGAATACCCTTTTTCAATTCAGCTACACACACACACACACACACACACACACACACACACACACACATATATATATATATATATATATATAGTATATATATACACGCACACACAATTAATACAGTAGGTTTGAAGGTGTGAACACACATTGCCATGCATTCATTACGGGTGCTTCAGAAGCTCAGTGTGAAGGTGCTCTGCTCTCTTCTGCCGCTGTTAAGTGCACCAAGAAGGATCCGCACTGCGAGGCAGACGGTGCAGGGAAGAATCATCGCTCAGAAGAGAGAAACCGCAATATTTGATCAAAGGCTGTTGACAGCAGGCACTGGGTGAAATCGCACTGCATGAAGAAAAAAAAAACGTTTTAGGAATATTCTGCACGGTTCTGCACCAGTCAGTATTCCACGGATGAGCAGTAATTTCATGGATAAACCTCATCTCCATATAAAACCCCAAACTGCAGAATGGCAGTAAAAACCAAAGACGGATGTAGACACCGTTGTACAAATGCAAAAATGTGCACACACACACACACATACACACACATATACACTTTAGTTCCATGTCTAACAAAGACATCTGTCCCACCCATATCAGAGCATCTGAATAAAGATATATCATCCTTTATTAATACAATATGAACACAATAAAATAAAATCCACGCAGATTTGCAACGCAGTACAACTGATTTGCAGTCCCCTTCAAAATATAATGGCTATAATGGCTTAATCTCTATAACTGTCCACAGCAAGAAAATAAAGTCAATATTTCTGCAACCGTCCACAACTCAGTTTGTGAAAGGAAGGAAATTTAGTGATGGTGTTAGTGATTTTCTATGGCTTTTCTATGGTCCAATTTTCATTTAATTTAGTTGAATTGATACTTTATCCCCTTGTAACAATATTTACTTATTTATTTGAATAGAATTTTATTTGTCCACTGGGACACGTCACAATGTTCTTAATTGTGACCTACGTGTCAAGACACAGCTGCCATTAGCCAACACTACTTGAGATCATATTACATTGGGGTCAGATTATACAATGGTTTGTCTTTTACAATGGTGTCAGATGATCACAGTGTCATATGTTCTTGACAAGCCTTGGTCAGGGGAGCAGGGGATTGGCAGCATTACACGTCCAGCGATGGTCCATCATCACCCACATCCCTGCACAAGTTCATAGGTTACTGAGAAGGAAGGTGAAAAAACTGTCAATCATAGTTACAGAAGTGTGTTTGTGCGAATTCTGATCTACAACTGATCCAGTCTTCAATCTTCTGAAGTTCACGCGTCCCTCCACTGCTGTGTTCACCTCACTGGCTTCCAGTAACGGCCCGCATCACATTCAAAACCCTGATGCTCACTCACGAAGCCCAAAACAGACCAGCCCTTCCCTACATAATGACAACAGCCAAAGCCCCATCCGCATCTCCACTACTTCAAACCTCAAGTACAACTTGGCTCGAAACACCATGCTTCAAATCTCATGGAAGACAAGTATCAGGACTGTTCAGGAAGACAAGTATCAGGACTGTTCTCTGTCCTGCTCCCAGATGGTGGAACAAACTTCCACTTCCTGTGGGGACATCCCTTGCATTCTTCTAACACATAAACGTGCAGAAAATTTAAATTACCACTGCATAAATGAAATGAATTCTGGAACGTATGATTTGATATTATTTTTGTTATTGCTCTTATTATTGTCTGAACTACTTATTTTCAGCCATATTCTAGTTTAATGGTTTCTAGACCTCTTACCCCCTGTACTGGATACGTTCTGTGAGTAGATGACAAAGAACTTCTGTAAGTCGCTCTGGATAAGAGCATCTGTTAAATACATCTGCATCTACTTAATGTACACAAGTGTAAATGTAATGTTGGCAGTTTTGTGTTCAAAATAAATGTGGACCCATCTCAGGGTGTAAAACAGAGGATAGTAGGGGGGAAACTACTGAGAAAACTAATGAGAAAAGTAATGAATAACGTCAAAAATATTACATAAATGCAGCTACACAGTCTGCAGTATACAAACAGGAGGGGGAGGAAAATGATTGGATTTTGGAAATTAAATACTCTGATAACTCTGATAAATAAGATACAGCTTTCATATCAAGTGGTTTCACAATCACTATAACTATATTCACCATAACTACAATCACTATAACTACAATCAGCAGTAACAGCAACATCCCTTTATCTTGCCTGTGCACCAGAGAACTTGGCACTGTGCACTCGAAGATCAAAGTCAAAGTCAAACAACACCGCAGAGCTCGTCAGCCTAGGCGAGAAAATCCAACAAACTTTGACAAATTCGGATTTTTCATCAGGCTGTCACAGGACGCCTCAGAAGCCACGTCGCTGTTCCTAGGTCCTCGTCCTCAATGTTCATAATTGGGGTCAATGTTGGAGTTGGTTGGTTACCACATATCAATTTTGTAGCCATGAAACCAGCATTACAAATTACAATGAAGAGTCAACAACAAATACAGCCTCAACCTGAAATAGCAAGAATATGTTTGCAAAGCCATTTCAATTACCCAAATCTTAACAGTTGCATAAACAGTTTTTAAAATCTTATTCGATATGATCTGATACTGAAATGCGTGTATGACCTCACGCACCTCATCCATTCATGCAAGACGTACCATAATTAGAAATAAACCAAAAACGTTTTGCACAAAGGACTATGCCAAACTCCCTCTAACCGCAGGGTTGATCAACAGCCATCTCTGGATGAACAGTACGTCTCTGGATGAACTTGTGAAATAAAAATGTTTTTATTTATTAAAATGAACTGCTGATAAGATCACATATAGGTGCCCCTCAAGCAGAATTGTGGGTAATTTTAAAGGGTTCCCACAAACGTGTTTTTTAGGGGCACTTGACTTCAACAGATTTTCTCAACATGATTTGCATCGCTTGATATTTTGTTAACAAATAAAACTCAAGGCACCAAGGGTGTCAGTACAGAACAGCAGCAAACATCTCCAGCGATGGGCCTGTCAACGTAAACACCAGCCAAACAGATGAATCTCCCCTTAATTTCACTATTAAATTGGGCTTTAATAAAGATGAATGAGTCATACAGAGTGAATAATTATTTGGCTGCATTCTATGGTCCAGAGCATATGTGCAGTTCATATGATCAGGCACTTGCTTTGCTTTCAAAAGACTATTCTGTTCAGTTCAGAGGGGTTTCTGTACCTAGAGTAAAATTGTCCTTCAGCTGAAACATCTCTCTCCACTAGTTCTCCGAGGGCAGAATCGAGTCTACTAAGATGGCATGTGATGTTATGGCTGTGTCTCTGAGGGGGGTAAGAAAATGAATTAATGAGTAGCCGTGCTGACCCATCTCTGTTAAATAAGTCAGCACAAGTGACAGGACATTATTTGCAATGGGAGGAAGAGGATGGGGCAGGGGAATGGAGGAGAGGAGGAAGATGGATGGAAAGCAGGTGGAACAGAAAAGACAGCAAAGAGGAGAGAGAGAGATAGAGAGAGAAAGATAGATAGAGAGAGAGAGAGAGATGGCAGGTGAACGCTGAAGGCTGATGCAGTGTTCCTAATGAGAGGAGGAAAGACAATATGATGCACACAAGCACTGCAGCCTGATTTAGGTACAGTCATATGCAGAACTCTTACTGAGTGCTGGTGGGGGTGTGTGTGTGTGTGTGTGTGTGTGTGTGTGTGTGTGTGTGTGTGTGTGTGTGTGTGTGTGTGTGTGTGTGTGTGGCATGTAAGCTAGTGCTGTCGTCGCCAGTGCAACGATGGCAGGGTTCATAGACACACGCACACACACATTCACATACACAAACAAACACACGTGTTTGTCATGCGCCTGTCCCCACAGAGACGTCCCGCTGCCTTCCCAGTCCTCTGGCTCAGAGCTCGGCCACTTTCATTAGGCCAACCACAGTCACCAGGAGGCCAGCTGGTCCCCTCCAGCCCCACCGCACACACCGCACACACCGCACACACCGCACACACCACACACACCGCACACACCGCACACACCGCACACACCACACACACCGCACACACCACACACACCGCACACACCACACACACCGCACACACCGCACACACCACACACACCGCACACACCACACACACCGCACACACTGCACTCCACAACATCTGGTACCAACCCTCTGTTCCAGGGAAGGAGACAGTCACAGAAAGAGATAGACAGGCAGAGGGAGAAAGAGGAGGGGTAGACAGGTAGCGAAAGAGAGGGAGAGCAAGATAGATAGATGGAGAGAGAGAGCCATCTGGATAAAGGACAGAGGACAGCACAGCATAGCAGGATAAAAAGTAACACCACAACATAAATAAATGTCACAATAACTGACACTGCACATTCACACATACACACAATGACATTTTTTTATATATGAGGCAAAACACAGCATACAAGTAAACACTTGGAAGTCCTGTTATAAACACTCCAATTCATTTTCACATGCAAGAAACCTTCAAAATGTTCTCACAGTCCTCACTGTCACACTGCCACTCTCCTAATCTGTCTGTCTCCCAGCAGGATCAGGGCTTTGCAACTCCAGGTTCCACCACAAGAACCTCAGTGTGAAATCCGTCATTTGGGATCGTTTGCTCTTCCCTGAGAGGTAAACGCGAAGCCCGAGAGTCGGTAAGGTGGAGAGGGCGGATGTGCTGCTCCAGGGCCCCGGGGCAGCTGGGTGCAGGCGTGCCCGACCACGGGCGGATCGCCCCGCTGAATGCAGCATCTGCCCGTTAGCCCGGACCCGATAGGCGAGCGCCAGGGGATGTCATGTTTCATCACATCCTCATTAACACGAGTGAGGAGCAGGCTCTGGGAGACGCTCCTAACTCCCTCTGACACCATGACGTATACACTGCCCGGGTGCCGCTGAGCGATTGAAGTGTTGCATCCAGGAATCACCTTTATTCTCTTAACCCACGTTCCTAGGTACTGGAGCCGGGCCGAAGGTAATTCATCACTGAAGGACGGGCTCAGTACTGTCCTTAGTATTTATTTCACTCCAGGAGACAAAGAGACAAGATCAGTACCTTGCACTACCCGAGAGGTCCACTGTCCTATTGATCCAGCAATCAAATCATTGTTTATTTTGCTGTAGAATACAGGTCCAGCCTCCTCTGTGAAATGTTGTGCACCTGACAAGCCGTATCGTATGCTCAGGGCTACATTTTTTTGTGCATACAGTGCTATGCAAAACTCCTAAACCACCATTATATTTGATGTTTTAGTAATGGAATAAACACCATATATAATTAATTCTATTGGAGCAGACAATACAGGTAATTTGTATGCAGTATTAAAAAACAAAAAACAAAGACAATTTAGTGTATATAGTGTGACCTGCCCTTGCACTTGAACAGCAGCAGGAACCTGGTTCTCTAAAAGCTAAAAGGAATGAAACCTGAATGAAACCTGAATGGAACCTGAATGGAACCTGAATGGAATGGAACCTGAGTGGAATGGAACCTGAATGGAACCTGAATGGAACCTGAATGGAACCTGATTACTCCAGAAACGTCAGGACAGATCAAGATGTGCTTAGTGCCAAGGGAGGTCACACTTAATACTGACTTTCACCTGCAGAAGCCTTTCTGTTCTTAAAACTGTGTCTTTTAAAATACCATGTACATATTTCCAGTACTTTCTGTTTGCATTTTAATAAAGAGACTGAAAAAGAATTATGAATGATCATTATGCCATTGCTGAAATAACACATTAATGGTGGACCTTTGCACAGTACTGTGTATAGTGTACAAAATGAGTTGGCCGGAAAGAAATTATCAGGACACTAGATAAAAAATATGTTAGTTTCTTTGCATGCTGGACACATAGGTCAGTCCACCGCCATGCCCCAGCCTTCTATGGTAGAGTCAAAGGCACAAATGGATCATTTCTCTGGGCCTGCGTGATGCTTAGTGATGTTAGTCAGTGGTGGACAGCTGGGTTAGCTTACATACAGAACAGGCAGTGTTCTGTTAACGCCATATTAATGTCCTCCAAACATCTTCAGCTGTTCTGTGATGCTTTGTGAGCACCGGCAATAACGCAGCAGGTACAGATCTACATAACAGAATCTGCAACATATAACAGCAGAGCAAAATGAGGTAACACAGAGAATGTGTTTGAGAATGTTCAGACAGTTCATCAATAACACAGTGCACTGTGAAAAGCTGAGGGCAATAAAACAAAAGGCATCGTTCTTCTTTTTCCTCGGTGCAGAACAAGACTTCAGGGTCGCACCTGACGGTCAGACCGTTTCTAATGAATCAGGGTGTCCAGCCAAAGTGTTTGTGGTGCTGACCGCACCCGCGTGCCTGAGCCGTGCGACCCCTAGGAGAGCTCGAAGGTCAGTAAAGCTAGCCTGGTGGGTTTTTGCCCGGCACGTGTGGAGCGCGAGAATGGCTGCCGCGGCAACCGTGGCAGGCTGACGTAGCGCTCCACCTCCCCCAGCTACTGCCGCTCCCTGGCTGTAGTTAAGCCGTAGCTAAGCCACCACCCGAATGCTCATACGAGTCACGACATTATCCACTTACTGTTATTAATGTCGCTGTTCTCCAGAGAACCTTCCAATACATCCCTTGCAACTGCTGCTGTGTGTGTGTGTGTGTGTGTGTGTGTGTGTGTGTGTGTGTGTGTGTGTGTGTGTGTGTGTGTGTGTGTGTGTGCACGTGCACGTGCACCTGCATACACAAACCCATTGCAGGCGAACAACAGAGGTACATTGTGTGAGTGCCTTTTTAGTTTGCTTTTCCATACATATTTGCAATGTGAAAAAGCCATGCTGATCGTTAAAAATGCATTCTACTGACAAAGCCTGTCTCCCTTCACCAGTGAAGCCAAGAGTGCGCACACACACACACACACACACACACACACACACACACATAGTCTCTGTCACTCTCTCTCTCTCTCACACACACACACACACACACACACACACACACACACAGTCTCTGTCACTCTCTCTCTCACACACACACACACACACACACACACACACACACACACACACACACACACACACACACACACACAGTCTCTGTCACTCTCTCACACACACACACACACACACACACACACAGTCTCTGTCACTCTCTCACACACACACACACACACACACACACACACACACACACACACACACACACACACACACACACACACACACACACACACAGTCTCTGTCACTCTCTCTCACACACACACACACACACACACACACACAGTCTCTGTCACTCTCTCTCACAAACACACACACACACACACAGTCTCTGTCACTCTCTCTTTCATACACACACACACACACACACACACACACACACACACACACACACTATACAATAAGAGAAGGAGAACCGAGAGGAGCCAATGTGCAGAGGATCATTCAATCCTCTCATTCCTGTGCATTTCCAGCCTGCCTTCATCTAATTAGCAATTCAAGGATGTTCAGCTGAAGAGCTTGAGTGACCCTGTCAATTAAAACTGCACACAGCTGTCTCCTAGCCAGTGAGTGGAGGCAGAGTGAGGGCACTGGCAGGAGGGAGCACTGCTATAGGACAGGAGGGAGCGTGAGCACTACTATAGGACAGGAGAGAGCATGAGCACTACTATAGGACAGGAGGGAGCGTGACCACTGCTATAGGACAGGAGAGAGCGTGAGCACTACTATAGGACAGGAGGGAGCGTGAGCACTGCTATAGGACAGGAGAGAGCGTGAGCACTACTATAGGACAGGAGGGAGCGTGAGCACTACTATAGGACAGGAGAGAGCGTGAGCACTACTATAGGACAGGAGGGAGCGTGAGCACTGCTATAGGACAGGAGAGAACGTGAGCACTACTATAGGACAGGAGGGAGCGTGAGCACTACTATAGGACAGGAGAGAGCGTGAGCACTACTATAGGACAGGAGGGAGCGTGAGCACTGCTATAGGACAGGAGGGAGCGTGAGCATGGCTATAGGACAGGAGGGAGTGTGAGCACTACTATAGGACAGGAGAGAGTGTGAGCACTACTATAGGACAGGAGGGAGCGTGAGCACTGCTATAGGACAGGAGAGAGTGTGAGCACTGCTATAGGACAGGAGGGAGCGTGAGCACTGCTATAGGACAGGAGGGAGTGTGAGCACTACTATAGGACAGGAGGGAGTGTGAGCATGGCTATAGGACAGGAGGGAGCGTGAGCACTGCTATAGGACAGGAGGGAGTGTGAGCATGGCTATAGGACAGGAGGGAGCATGAGCACTACTATAGGACAGGAGAGAGCGTGAGCACTACTATAGGACAGGAGAGAGTGTGAGCACTACTATAGGACAGGAGAGAGTGTGAGCACTACTATAGGACAGGAGAGAATGTGAGCACTACTATAGGACAGGAGGGAGCGTGAGCACTGCTATAGGACAGGAGGGAGTGTGAGCATGGCTATAGGACAGGAGGGAGCATGAGCACTACTATAGGACAGGAGAGAGCGTGAGCACTACTATAGGACAGGAGAGAGTGTGAGCACTGCTATAGGACAGGAGAGAGTGTGAGCACTACTATAGGACAGGAGGGAGCGTGAGCACTACTATAGGACAGGAGGGAGCGTGAGCACTACTATAGGACAGGAGGGAGCATCAGCACTGCTATAGGACAGGAGAGAGCGTGAGCATGGCTATAGGACAGGAGAGAACGTGAGCACTACTATAGGACAGGAGGGAGCGTGAGCACTACTATAGGACAGGAGGGAGCGTGAGCACTGCTATAGGACAGGAGGGAGTGTGAGCACTACTATAGGACAGGAGGGAGTGTGAGCACTGCTATAGGACAGGAGAGAGCGTGAGCACTACTATAGGACAGGAGGGAGCGTGAACACTGCTATAGGATAGGAGGGAGCGTGAGCATGGCTATAGGACAGGAGGGAGCGTGAGCACTACTATAGGACAGGAGGGAGCGTGAGCACTGCTATAGGACGGCTGAGGAACAGGCCATGCACAAACAATCATCTCAGATTGTTTGAAGGAGACCAGCGAGAGAGCTCAATACCTGAATAGCTCCCAATACCATCATCACACCCACCCACCCAATACCATCAACACACCCACCCTCCCAATACCATCAACACACCCACCCTCCCAATACCATCAACACACCCACCCTCCCAATACCATCAATACCACCACCCTCCCAATACCATCAACACACCCACCCTCCCAATACCATCAATACCACCACCCACCCAATACCATCAACACACCCACCCTCCCAATACCATCAATACCACCACCCTCCCAATACCATCAACACACCCACCCTCCCAATACCATCAATACCACCACCCACCCAATACCATCAACACACCCACCCTCCCAATACCATCAATACCACCACCCTCCCAATACCATCAACACACCCACCCTCCCAATACCATCAATACCACCACCCTCCCAATACCATCAACACACCCACCCTCCCAATACCATCAACACACCCACCCTCCCAATACCATCAACACATCCACCCACCCAATACCATCAACACACCCACCCTCCCAATACCATCAATACCACCACCCTCCCAATACCATCAACACACCCACCCTCCCAATACCATCAACACACCCACCCTCCCAATACCATCAACACACCCACCCTCCCAATACCATCAACACACCCACCCTCCCAATACCATCAACACACCCACCCTCCCAATACCATCAACACACCCACCCACCCAATACCATCAACACACCCACCCTCCCAAAACCATCAACACACCCACCCTCCCAATACCATCAACACACCCACCCTCCCAAAACCATCAACACACCCACCCTCCCAATACCATCAACACACCCACCCACCCAATACCATCAATACCACCACCCTCCCAATACCATCAATACCACCACCCTCCCAATACCATCAATACCACCACCCTCCCAATACCATCAACACTGCCAATCTCCAGATTACAGAGAGGAAAACAGACTCCTGATGACATTAGTGCGCCACTCTATGGCTACATGCAGTCCTTCTGAAACTGCTCTCCCTGTCCTCAATGGGACATTACTGGCGTCAAAAATGGGAGCGCGTGAAAATGAATCAATAAGGGACTGGCTAGTTTCTAAACTAATTACAGAATCAAAGAATCCTTTTATGTCATACATGCTGTCTGTGATGCAGCTTAAGGGCCTCTGGAATCAATCAGCACGGACAGAGGACTGAAGAGACTTCACAGATTCATGTAATTCTACATTGTCAGGGAAAAAATGGAAAGGAACAGGGTGGAATATGTATCCAGGCTCCAAACAGAGAGAACCACGTCCAGTAAACAGAGAGAACCGGGTCCAGCAAACAGAGAGAACCACGTCCAGTAAACAGAGGGAACCACGTCCAGTAAACAGAGAGAACCGTGTCCAGTAAACAGAGAGAACCGGGTCCAGCAAACAGAGAGAACCACGTCCAGCAAACACTACTGTGAGACAAAATGAAGAAACCTGGCTATGGCCAGGAAACTGGATCTCTGCAACACTAGGATCTTCATTAAATTTTCATCAAGGACACGAGATGTGTCCATATTGGTACAGCGATGTTCCTTGTTTAACCACAGTGTTTCTTGCAGCCGTGGTGAACTCTCTCTGGTTCTCGTTGTACTTCTCCACCCAGACCTCCACGCCTCCGCCTCTCACGCCCCAGGGAGGGGTGCGTCCAGCCAAGGCGTGGCGTTTCCTGGCATGGCGTTTATTGTGGTTCCTCTAAACCAGGGATTCTCCAGTAAAAACTGTCTTCTACAGTAAAAGATCTGCTCTTACATCACCATCATAACCAGACACATTTCCTTTTCTGTAGGAGCGAACAGCTCTTTAACAGCTCCATATTGTGCCACGCGAGGTGCCTCCTTCTCATATCTGGCTTGACATGTTTCAGTCCATGACACTATGTGGAAGAGTCCAGCAATGGTTGCGTTACACTGTAATGTATGCATGTCTTGCGCATGTGATAAAGTTGTCTTGGTTGGCCCTTTGACTAAAGTGTTTGCTAAAAGCAAAGCGTACAGCATCCTAACAGACCCGGCACAGTTATTCACTCAGGCTGGTTATCAGAGTGAGAGAGAGAGAGAGAGAGAGAGAGAGAGAGAGAGAGAGAGAAGGAACTGAGAGAAGTGTGTTACTGATGGGCAAGGAAATCAGCTTGAAGTAGGACATAAGCGGATCTGTGGCTTTGATGAGGGTTAGGGTGAGGGTTTGGTTATGCTTAAGAATAAAGAGCCAACACAGCAAAAAGCAGGTGTGGGAGTGGGTGATAAGACTGGCAGACATCAGTCGCAAAGAAAACCGAAAGAAGTGCTTGCCCAAACTGGAACAGGCTCACAACAAAGACAGAGAGAGAGAAGGAGAGAGAGAGAGCAGAGAGAGAGGGAGAGAGAGAGAGAGAGAGAGAGAGGAGAAGAGTAGACAAGCCAGCAAAAAAAGAGTGAGGCTCACAGAAGCAGAGTGAAACGAAGGATAAAGGAGAGAGGGAGCATAAAGGAGAGATAGAATAAAGAGAGAAAATAAAGGAGAGACAGAGAATAAAGGAGAGACAGAATAAAGGAGAGAGTGAGACAGAGAATAAAGGAGACAGAAACAGAAGACAGAGAATAAAGGAGAGATAGACAGAATAAAGGAGAGAGAGACAGAATAAAAGTACAGAGAGACTGAGAGTACAGTAACAAGGCCAACAAAAACAGTGAGTGTGACAGAGAATGAAGAAAAACCACTGCAGAAACGGCGCAGCGGATGTGTGTGCAATATTAAAAAAACAGCCCCTAATTCAGGAACACACTGTTATTTTTGCTGCCAGCTTATTAAAGAAAGGTCAATATGATGAATTAGGAGCTGCCAAATGTGACATGGTAGCCTTTCATTAATAAATTACACTTTCAGAGCAAGTACCAAAACATTAAGTTAGTGATCCAACATTTGTGTAATACTGCCATAAACCTTAACATGCACAAACCTTTCAAGCACATAAAAATCCAATGCTAATTTTATGCTGTTTGCCTGAGAAATATACCAGTGCAATACTTGAAGAAACAGTGAAATACGAGGAAAATAAGGACTGCGCGAACACAATTACGGGCAGCATCAAATATTTGATTTCCCCCACAAGGCTGGAAGATGGAGGCATCACTGTAGCAACAGAACCAGCCCATCTCGTCCACGGGCTTGCTGCAAACCTTCTTTGTGGAGGCAATTAGCTACAATCAGTGTTTAATTGAGCAAACACAGAAGGATCCTGCTCAAACGCCTCAGCTCGGCAGCGCTCGCCCAGACTAATTAAAAACATTCTGACGTGCCTGGTGCTCGCCACAAATGGCCGTCGCGCAGCGGTCGAGGGGGGGGACGACGATGGGGGGGGGGTCCGTCATCGTCTGTCTCTCTTTCACGTCTTTCTGCTCCAGCCCATCACGTCCTCTTCGCCATATGCATCTCGGCGGTTTTTTATTAATCTAATGCTCATCATGTTTTAAACTTTGCACTTGTGGGACGGAGACGCTCTTATTGAGGCGACTTCACAGCTTGCCTGGGTTCTAATTAGTCCCCAGAGGAACGAGGCTGGGATCTCCACGCTCTCCCCCATCAGTGCTCAGCCTTCTCACTGAAGAAAAGCTCTTCTAGGAATATAATGATGACGCGAGCTCATGGCGCTGGCTTATTGTATCCTGAGCCAGGTTTGTTATTATGCTCTGCAGTCCTTCTAAAAGTAAATGGCAAGCTACTGGTAAACAAATCCTACATTTTGCCCTTTTTCAATCTTTGTGTGGATTAGAAACGCAGTACACTTCATAGAGCTTCATTCTGAAGATGGTCGTGTTTCCCATCCTGAGAAAGCACTCCACCTACACAGACCAGCAGCAGAACAATCATTGCCGAGTTTTCCCCAGATCCCCGTACTGGTAATGACATCAGCCGCAACTCTCCAGAAAGCATTTAAACTGGCACCGGTATTGCCATCTGACAATAATCTTAGTAATCTCATAACACAGATTCGCATTACAGCATACCAAACTGATACGAGCAAGTGAGCTTGAGACAGGGCCAAACACAAGAAATAAAACCTGAAGGAACTGCAATTAGGAGCAACATCAACTACTAGATTTCTTCCGCGGGGCTGGGAGAGGGAGGGAGCACTGTGGAAGATATTCCAGGGCCTTTGGCTCATTTCTGACCTTCTGCAGTTACCTACAATCAGCATTTAATTCACAATAATGATCTTAGCATTACAATGGTTGAGGAAACCTGGTCACCTTCGAATAAATAAAAGGCAGCTGAGAACAGATCCTGAAAACAACTGTAGAAACCTCCACGTAAAAGTGCTGTTTGCATTTCAGCTATTTTGGTTGGTAGCAGTTGACAGTTCCAAGGCTTTTCAAACCCCACTGACCAGTGATGAGAAGCTGCCAATATCCCATAATTAAGAACAACAAAACCTGCACAAATACTGTTATTCTTCACTTCAACCACTTACTGTTGTTTGGTGCCAAGTACTGGATGCTTTCAACAAGAGCTTGCGATAGTGGCGTTAACCTTTGGTAGCATATCAAACCCTGCTCCATTTTACAAACCTGGGCAGCGTAGGGAAACCAATGTCTCCGTTTAGCCGGTGTCCAAGGGGTTGAGTGCACTTCAAGAAAAAGCAAGACTGCTAAAGCAAAACAAGCATAAAAATATGGTTGAACTTTATAACACCTGAAAGTCAGACAGTGACTCGTTTTTGCATTCTGTGATTTCTGAATGTTCATTTCAAACAGATCAGAGTTGAGGGAGTGACGTGTGGATCAGATGTTCAGGGTTTACTGACCTGCACCTGCCTTAACTTCCCCTGATCTCCTTAGTGCTGTGTTGTATACTACCGAATTTCAGCAGGACTGACAGAGGGGACATGTGGAATGTACCCAGACACAGCCATGGATCCTGGATGTTGAGGAACTACATATATACAACAGCACTAGCAGATGTGTACTGTGATGTACATGTGTGTACTGTGATGTACATGTGTGTACAGTAATATACATGTGTGTACTGCGATGTACATCTGTGTACAGTAATATACATGTGTGTACTGTGATGTACATCTGTGTACAGTAATATACATGTGTGTACTGTGATGTACATATGTATACTGTGATGTACATGTGTGTACTGTGATGTACATATGTATACTGTGATGTACATGTGTGTACTGTGATGTACATGTGTGTACTGTGATGTACAGATGTGTACTGTGATGTACATGTGTGTACTGTGATGTACATGTGTATACTGTGATGTACAGATGTGTACTGTGATGTACAGATGTGTACTGTGATGTACATGTGTGTACTGTGATGTACATGTGTGCACTGTGATGTACAGATATGTACTGTGATGTACATGTGTGTACTGTGATGTACATGTGTATACTGCGATGTACATGTGTATACTGCGATGTACATGTGTATACTGCGATGTACATGTGTATACTGTAATGTACAGATGTGTACTGTGATGTACATGTGTGTACTGTGATGCACAGATGTGTACTGTGATGTACATGTGTGTACTGTGATGTACAGATGTGTACTGTGATGTACAGATGTGTACTGTGATGTACAGATGTATACTGTGATGTACATGTGTGTACTGTGATGTACATGTGTATACTGCGATGTACATGTGTATACTGCGATGTACAGATGTATACTGTGATGTACATGTGTATACTGTGATGTACAGATGTATACTGTGATGTACATGTGTGTACTGTGATGTACATGTGTGTACTGCGATGTACATGTGTATACTGTGATGTACAGATGTGTACTGTGATGTACATGTGTGTACTGTGATGTACATGTGTGTACTGTGATGTACAGATGTGTACTGTGATGTACATGTGTGCACTGTGATGTACATGTGTGTACTGTGATGTACAGATGTGTACTGTGATGTACAGATGTGTACTGTGATGTACATGT
>NC_135220.1:13907597-13920097 GCF_052324685.1 Brachyhypopomus gauderio | reverse complement strand
AAGAATAACGCAGAGGACCAAATTAAACTGACTGACTCGCCATTAGTAAAATGCCATTGTGTAATGTACACTTTCAGTTCTCAGGACTGTTGATTAATAGGAATTAATAGCATGATGTTCTGTATTTAGGACAATAAGGAAGTACTACAAAGTTGTGCAGTAGTATTAATCATAGGGGTGTTTAGCTCCAAAATAATTTTAAATGATTATAACATTATTTACATTAAAACAAACTTGGTAGTTCGTTTTCCTGATGGAAATGTGATAAAGCTCTTGGTAAATCCTGCTGAGTGTTTTACATATCAATGCCATGTTTTCCCTGATTCAGCGCAAAGCCTCACAAGATTAAAGTTCGGCCGCCACTGACCTTACAGAGGTCAGGTTTGTTATGAAATAACTCAACAATGTGTCACAGAAAATTAAGGTGGTCAGCCTGAGATTACTGCAAAGTCATGTTCTGGTAAACTCCAACACCTTGACATTTATCTACTTAGGCAGTAGTTTACTGAAAATAAGCAAGATCAACATATCAACATAAGCAAACAGAGACTGTTATACACACACACACACACACACACACACACACATACATATATATATATATATATACAGTTGTGATCAAATTTATTCAACCCCCAATGCTGCGAAGGGTTTTATGGAATTCAGTGCACATTTGTAATTGTGTTCATAATGAAATCTTACAAGGACTTGTTAAAGAACTAAATGCAACTAAGATAGCATCAATTTTTTTTGTCATAAAGTATTAAATGGCCTTTTTGTGATTTCTTCATTGACACAATTATTCAACCCCTTTACGACTACCACTCCTAAGAACAGAGGTTCATTCCAGTGTTTTCCATCAGGTATTGAAAACATCTGTGGATGTCAACGAGCAGCAATCAAGCATGTTAAGCACCAATTAGGCAGATTTAAAAGGACTGTGATACTCAGCTCCTTCTAGACATCTACTGGTGTGTTTCCAAGCATGGTGAAGGCAAGAGAATGGTCCCAGAAGACAAGAGAAGAGGTTATTGCTCTTCACAAGAATGGCAATGGATATAAAAAGATTGCGAAGTTGTTAAATATTCCAAGAGACACTATCGGAAGTATCATTCGCAAGTTCAAGTTAAAGGGCACAGTGGAAACGTTACCTGGTCGTGGCAGAAAGAAGATCCTGACCGCGACTGCTGTGCGCTACCTGAAGCGTAATGTGGAGAAAAATCCCCGCGTGACTGCTAAGGAACTGAAAAAAGACCTGTCAGATGTGGGCACTGAAGTTTCAGCTCAGACAATAAGGCGCGCACTGCATAACGAAGACCTCCATGCCAGAACGCCCAGACGCACCCCCTTGCTGACTCCAAAGAACAAGAAAAGTCGACTGCAGTATGCCAAAAGTCATGTGGACAAGCCACAAAGGTTTTGGGACAGTGTACTGTGGTCAGATGAAACTAAATTAGAACTGTTTGGGACAATGGACCAGCGCTATGTTTGGAGAAGGAAGAACCAGGCTTATGAACAAAAGAACACCTTGCCTACTGTGAAGCATGGCGGGGGGTCAATTATGCTTTGGGGCTGTTTTGCTTCTAATGGTACAGGAAAGCTTCAACGTGTGCAGGGTACCATGAATTCCCTTCAGTACCAGGAGATCTTGGAGGAAAATGTGATGGAGTCAGTCACAAACCTGCAGCTTGGGAGACGTTGGACCTTCCAACAGGACAATGATCCGAAGCACACATCCAAGTCCACTAGAGCATGGTTGAACATGAAAGGCTGGAACATTCTAGAGTGGCCATCGCAATCACCAGACTTAAATCCAATTGAGAACCTCTGGTGGGACCTAAAGAAGGCAGTTGCAGTGCGCAAGCCTAAGAATGTGACTGAACTGGAGGCTTTTGCCCATGAAGAATGGGCTAAGATACCCATAGGTCGCTGCAAGACACTTGTGTCAAGCTATGCTTCACGCTTGAAAGCTGTCATAACTGGAAAAGGATGTTGTACTAAGTACTAAAAAATAATGTCACTAGGGGGTTGAATAAAACTGATAATGATGTGAGCACAGTAAAGACATTTGTGGTTATTCCATCATAAATATTATGTTATGTTTGTCTAATTTATAAGTGCCTCTTTGATATAATTGTAAATAAGATGACTGAAATGATCAAAATCAATGTCAAACTGGCCAAAACACTTTATTTCAGTGGGGGTTGAATAAATTTGATCACAACTGTATATATATATATATATATATATATATATAATGTCTCCTTATATTACACAGACACTCTCATGCCCATTTCGGCATTTCGGACCAGCTTTGTCCTACTGTTAAATTGTTAAATCAGGCTTTAGGGTCCTTGCCGTGTTGTAAATTTGAAGTCGAGCCCATTCACCCTGTCTTTCCACTTCTGCTGTCCACTCAAATCCAAACACACTTACAATGGGAGATTTTAAATCGTTTTGGTGGGAACGGCTAGACCTTTTAACGCTACATACCCAAGAAATGTGTGAGTTTGTCACTATTCTACAGCGTGTGTTTACAGAGGTGAAAAACAGTGCGTAGAAACGAAACAGGGAAAACAATATCAAGCCAACATTCTCTTCAGGAAGACAGTATAGACTAATACTGTGTAACTCCAAGCCGCATTCCTGCTGGAGGTGTCTCCAGTGCCCCCTTTAAATCCTGCAACTCACCTAGAACAGCCTACATGCTTATAAGGCTTTTACATGCAAAACTAATTTTTATTAGTAATTAGCATGTGCTTGGTTGGAAAAAAGGTTAAAGACTAGGAATCCTGTGTGACTGCTAAGCTACAGACAAAGACCACATGGGCACAGGCAATGGGGACACGCATGGCATTGTTTTATGACCTCATTCATTAACATAATCATTATGTCCTTCAATGGGGTTGAATGTCCTCTGTTTAAAATATACCGGGGTATTACAACAGCAGAACTATTATAGGTCCTATGACAGGACGACGACACCAGCAGAGTCAACGCTTTGGCCAGCTTCAGAGCAGTAAATGTTTGGCATGGCCCAAGTTCCAGGAGGAAACCTGAACTCTCTGCTCAGATCCTACACCAGACACAGATCAGAGGTGCCTCAGCACAAGCTATATTTAATTTTCCAACTTCTGTACTAATGCAATGAGCTCAGCATTTTATTTTTTTATACGTTGGTACTAAAAATAGTAAGTGAAACTTGATCTGTTCTCAGTGCCACGTGTTTACAGGGTTTAGACCCAGATCTATATAGGGGAGTGGGGCAGTGGGATTAGCTTGGTTAGAGCACCAGTGCTAATCAAATCGCCACACTGCAGAACATTTGAGCCCAGAGAAAAATGTCAGGTACTTCTCACTCAACTCAACTGTTTTGTAATTCAAGTGACCTTCTTTCAAAACCAAAATACAAGTGCATTGTGGACTGAAACATTTTTGCGTCATGGTTTTGGTGCCAAACTGACAACCTAATGATGAGCTGTGACCGCACGTCTCGCGCAATTAAGACGTGAAGCTATTAAATCCGTCTGTGCATGCGTTTGCAGGAGTGGAGTGGCGAGTGTGCAATGAATATGAAATCTCCTTCGCACAAACCCCTTGAGCTTTGGAATGCGACTTCTGAAGGTATGCACCTTGTAGCCGCCTGGCGGGGGGTTCCCCGGGACAAAAGCCGCCCCCTCCTCTAGCATCTGACACGTTCTGGGCTGGCGTCCCAGCTCCGCCAGTCCCACAGATGCACGGGCTTCATCAGCCGGAGGGGAGCCACTACTTGGGCTGCCACGTCGGGCAAGCAGTCCCAGGGAATCAGGCTAGAGCCAGAGCTTGAACGCAGAGCAATCTAGAGCGCCTGACGCAAACCAAGCATGTGACACGCAGGAGTTTGGGGCCGCCGGGCACTTCTGTGGCGGAAAATTTATGCCAAATCAGATGGAATAAGTGGCAGGATCTGTTGGGAGTGTATGCAAAAGTTCAGTGACAGTTGAAGGACGTATTTAGAAGGCTGGCATGAATAAAACGCAGTGCTGTCAGGAATAAAACAAAAGGCTGGTCCTTTGTAACAGGTTGAAATGCGTTATAAGACTCTGCAAAGAACACAAAAAACCATTGCGCATTGTTTGTCCTGCACCATGAATAAAGTATGAATTTAAAAAACAAGAATTCATAGTCATGTATTATCTACTAATCATAAATCAGGATGTGATTTAATCAGTGCTTAAGTTGAGTAGGATTTTTGCAAATGTAGTACAAAGCACTGTGAAAGAATTAAAATCTGTTTTAAGATCATAAGTAGCTTAATGAATACAAACGGAGAACAAATCGGTCAGTGGCCAATGTTCATAGAAGACATTGTTTGGAGTTCCATGTTGACTTACAATTTCTGAGACCGTGCCACCTACACTTTGTTCTAGAAAAGCTTGATTTCACCAAATCAGTTAGCCCCAAAAGGGACTGCCTCTGTAAGATCAGACACTTTGAAAATCTTGTGCACAAAAGTAGCAGACCGGGGCGAGGATAAACCGCTTTGGTACCTGTGCCTCGCAGGGCGGGTCTCTTCTAGCTATATTAAGCACGATCAGCATGGAAGGTCGCCATGGCAGCAAGGTTTAAGCCTTTGTTTGAATCCAAGTCATTTGTTACTGCTGGAAGTCGAACAAGTCTCTTCAGTTTTGTGCAACTTCTGCAGCAGTAGAAAAGTATTCTGCTTTGGCCTTCGCAAGAGTAAATATGAAGAGTTTATGCAAATAGTACATTCAAAAACATAAAAATACGGCATAAAAATTATAGTGATCTGAAACTCCAATATATCCAATATATCCAATATAACATATATCCAATATAATATATATAACATTTCTGCATTTCTCAAAGCATGTGTGTAATGTCCTCCTTTTTTTTTTGCAGGAACTATTTACTGTTAAAACTTTCTGAGCAGTGCTCAGAAAACAAAAGAGAACAAATAGTTTGTGCAATGTTCCACGTGAGCAGGAAATGCAGAAGCTACAGGAAGCCCGCCCGACTAAAAATAGCGCTCCGTGATACACTGGATCCGCAATGACAGGAAGTAGTTTTCCCCGTCACCCTGGTACCTAAGGTTGCAGCAGCTTACAGCTTTTTCGTACGTATCAAATTGGAGAAATGGAAACGCTCGCGCCTATCGCCAAGATGTTTTACATATGGTGTGACGTACTTTCAATCAGCGATGCACAACAGCAAAGTGGCGCGTTAGAATAAGGAGGGTTTTTTGTTGTTGCTTGGTTTAAGTTGAATGTAAATATCCAAGTTTATGTATACTTTTATTTGTTTATTTATTTATGTTGGCTTCTAACGAACAATCATAACAATCATAAATTAATAAATATGTATTAAAATATTTTACTCCGTTAATCGTTTAGATTTTAAATATTGTCATTCAGAAGCCATAACCATTGCTCCCAATTATTTATATGGGTCATTTGGGCACATTACATAACTTGCAAGACAGACACGACACAAAAGATGGATTTATTCAGAAGAACGTGCAGTTTGCAGGTCCACTAAGCTGACACTCTGCCCAGAACGACGGTTGGCCTAGAAAACGTGGACGCACTGAACCGCATATTAACACACATGGACTAATGACTGACTACACGAGGAAAAAAGTTAACAATCAACTCATAATTTTATTTGTAAGCATTCACTGTTAAAAATAAATGTCATTCTCCTGTACTTTTGCAGCACTTCTACAGTCGTTTTTCTGGCAAGATGTTGACATTCTGCATTGTTTATTCAAAAGAATCGCCTTTCATTGAAATTCATTATGAGCCTGATATCAAAAAGCACATTCACAATAGCATGAGATATATATAGACCTATATGTAGGTCTATATAGACCTACAGTAGGCTAAAACCACATGGAAGATTGAGTGTATTTTTAGATTCCATTTGCTTTATTTTAAATATTACATACTAATTTATATAATTTATATGCCATACTGGTTGTATTTTACAATTATATGATATGGGGCATATCTGAAACCTGTCAGCGAACATATTGCGTGCAAACGTACCTACCATGTAAACAGAACACGGTGCCTTTGCTCCTCCTTTTCGCCCTCCCTAGTGCCTCCACCCCTCCCCCTAGCGCCTCCACCCCTCCCCTAGCACCTCCACCCCTCCCCTAGCGCCTCCACTCCGTGCATTAGCACCTCCACCCCTCCCCTAGCACCTCCACTCCGTCCCCTAGCGCCTCCACTCCGTGCCCTAGCACCTCCACCCCTCCACTAGCACCTCCACTCCGTCCCCTAGCGCCTCCACCCCTCCCCTAGCGCCTACACTCCCTCCCCTAGCACCTCCACCCCCTCCCCTAGCGCCTCCACTCCGTCCCCTAGCGCTTCCACTCCTCCCCTAGCGCCTTCACTCCCTCCCCTATCGCATCCACCCCTCCCCTAGCGCCTCCACTCCCTCTTCCACACAGCCTATTAAGTGGCAAAATTCAGGACAGAAAATGGCGACGGCGGGGAGCCGGACCTCGTCGTCAGGATTATTAGATTCAAATAACGGCACAAACGTTGGAAACGGACCTCAGGGAAGTTCCAGCGCTCCTGGTCTGTCACACAGTCCAGGAAAAGCGAAGAGAAATACGGGTGAGAACTCACAATGGAGACGTAAAGAGCTACGGAAAGTGAGAAGTGTGGATCTGGACAAACCTGAAGCGCTGCTCCTTTCTCCCGAGACCGGGACGGCTCCGATATCGGCGCAACTGCACTTCTTGTCCGCTTCCTCGCCTGGTGCGGTCCAGGCAACTTTGTTGCAGCAAAGCCGTCATGTTCAGCACAGTAATTCACTAACCGAACACCCCTTCATTGACACAGCAAAGCAATAGTTTGGCTTCTGCCGCTCAGGAATTGTTGAAAACTTCTTTTAAAAACAGCAGCGACCATCTCAGTACAGATAATGGTGCTACCGGAACTTCAATGGAAGTGAATTTTACACAACACAGGTAAGGTTTATGCAGTTTTCATAATGCTTTATAGATTAAAGATTCTGCTAGTAAAAACGTGACAACGAAAGGCGTATTTTGCAAAGATCAAAACTACGTGGGGAGCTTAGGATGTCCTTTGACTTCCTGACGCGTTGGCTGTGGATAGAGCGAAATCAAACATGGAATCAGCGTATTTAAGTACTTTTTGCTTCACTCTTGGTTTCTAGGAAAAAATGTAATCAAAAACATTTTGAAGACTTATACTAAGTGTGGTGTATGGTGACAACAGAAAACTTGCGAGTGCAAACACGGGCGTCTTAACCACACGTGCACAAATTTGCATTCCACTTGTCTTCAAGTCTGATATGAGTTAAGTCTGATATGAGTTAAGTCTGATATGAGTTAAGTCTGATATGAGTTAAGTATGCTTAGCCCTTTGGTGCCCTTTACAGTGAAGCTCTACCATCATTAAATGAATGACAGTCTAGTAATAAAGTTGCCTTGAGTCAAAGACGAGGTGCACGTCAGTGTGCTCTCAGATACATGGGATAAAGCAGACTAATCGATGTTTATGTAACTACTACTTTTTTATTAAAATTGATAGGCACAGTATCAGAAGGTCTTAAAGTTGTACTCCATATTTCGTAGCAGGGAGAGCTTATTATTGTATTTTTCATCTTTTTATATTGATCTGCTGAAAATAAAATGTGAGCGCGTATCTTCAGTCGGGCCCTGCTGCGTTTGGCCGCGTTGCTGTATCGTTTCTGGCGTGGATCGCAGTTCCTCATGCTAAGCAATTCTGCACAAATAACCGCGACGTATTTATGTACGTTTGCCTTTAAATAATTGCCTTTAAGATAATGCGAGTTGTGCAGGTTTTACCTTGGCGCGGATATCAGAGGATTTATTTTGCGCTTAGAATAATGAGCAGGACAGTGTTAATAAAATAACTTGTTCCTGTGTTTTTGTAGACTTTCTAACTCGTGTGAGCAAACCTGGTCTGTTTGGTTTTTGCTGCGGTTAGCTCACTACCTTGTCTTACGAGAAGAAAATCGGTTCATGTACGCATCTTTCTTTTTACGCATCTTTCTCTTCATCTTTCTTGTAGATTTGCTGGTTTAATTGGCCCGCACGCGTTATAAACTCGACATTATTAACTCCGCAACGCATTTACAGTAGTGCATCTGCGGCTCTTGTCAGTGCTGCTTCAAACCACATTTGTGCACTTTCTCGTGTTTACACTGTAACAATCCGCCTTTGTGAGACATAATGACTTGATACAAACGCCGTGAAGACGTGGTTGGGAATTCATGTTTTAGAATGTCGTTGTTGATTGTCCACTTCAGGGCAGCAAAAATGTAGGTGTGCACCTTTTTTAATTTTCTGTCTTGTTTACTGTAGGTTGCTCAAAATGATGGCCCCCTGCTAGCTCTTCCTTATAAGGAAAGGCCCGGTTAAACAGTGTTGAGGAAGTGCACAGGTCAGTGCATAGGACAGCCATTTGTGGAATTGTAGTCTATGGGGTGAAGGACAGTTTCTAATTGATTTTTAAGGAGTTTGTGAGAAAAGGGTGAGTGAAGTTGCAATATGAGCTTTTTGCTTTTGGGGGTGTAGACAAAATGAGGAATAAATAGGACATTGAAAAATGAAGACGTGGTCGAAAAGCTCAGGGGTTTGTTGTGTAGGATAACTGCATTTGGTAAGTGACTCAGGAAAAGAGGAATTCCTACAGTTCCCAGAGAGCTCTCCTTCATGGGTTCTGTGTGTTTTTAATATTCTAATGTTCCTCATGTTTGTTTGGGGTCTGTGTTATTAACTTAAAGTCCCATGAGGCTGTGTAATAGCCAACTTAAAATGGCCACAGGTCAGCGATGTACAGCCCGAAGAATCATCATTCTGTCTTCCGAGTCAGATCACAGCTATTCTACTTGTTGCATGGCTTTATCCTTTATGAAGACAGGTTGTTTTCTTGGTCCTGCTCACATTTGAACGTTTGGGAAATAAAGGAGATCTGAATCAGAGCGGTTAGGTTTGCGTCAGCACCCTGATTCACTTACCGCCCCATTCCCCCAGGTGAGAAGAGCATCACACTCTTTTGTGCCTGTACATGACTGCCCCCCCCCCCCCCCCCATTCCTATGAACAAATGTCAGAGGCAGAATCTTTCTTCTAGACAGGTGTTGAAAAGCTTTCAGAAGCAGATGTTTCCCTTCCCATGTGCCCTAGCTTTTGGGTAGACTCATCGGGAACTGCGCCACTGCTGTTGTCCGCTTGAGGTGAGATCAAACGAAACGCGCTATTCGGACACCTTGTGAGGTCGGCGTAGTCTTGACAGGACTGTTATTCGGAGGTCTGTTTGCTTTGAAGGGGTTAAAACCTTGATCACCGTGTGGTTTGTGTCAAGCGAGGGGCTCGGTTGGCCATAGAAGGGCAGTTATGACCCTTAAAGTTGCCATGAAATGTCTTCGCCAATCTTCCACGGGAAAAAAATCTTCTGGATATTTAAGAAATAGTGATTTCAAAATGGGCATTATGGGGCACTCGTTCTGTTTGTTCTCTGGCCAGTTTCAAAATTATACAATGATCTGAACTCTAAGATCATTGCAAAGCGTTTTCTTTAAATGTGATTTTATGTGGGTTGGATTTCTTAACCAATGTCAGCTGATTATTTAGCAAGGGCTGGGCTACACTTGTGAAATAGCTGTAGTGCTAGCAATGGGACTAAAGTTTCCCAGAAAGTGGCCTGGGTTGGTGTGGCACCGTTGGGTGTTCCCGCGGCCCACAGGATCGGAATTAATTTGTTTGCATTTCCAGCGGATGTGGCAGGACTTCTGACACTCTGGTTTACAGTAGGAAGATGTAGGATAAGATACCTCCCCAGCACAGGAAAATATTGCCGGGCTTTTCATCTATTCATATGAAATACTTTAATTGTCTCCGAGCGGTGCGACTCATAAGCGGGTTGCTGGGCCACAGCTTTAGTGTGGGTTAATTAGGGCTGAACGATTTTGGAAAATAATCTAATTGCAATTTTTTATCTATAAATTGCGATTTAAAATCGCGATTTTTTTCCACTGTTTTCAGGAAACTGTTTCGGCATTTTTTTATACAGCTCAGATACAGGGTTGCCAACTCTTCAAGATCACTTGGAGTGAGACTTGAACCTGGAGGGGGGTGGCGAACGTAATTTGTTGTTGGGGGGGGGGGGGGGGGTGTAAAATGGACTAAATTTAAGTATTATTATTATATCGTGATCGATCGATCGCCCGTGGTTGGCGCCAGAGCGAACTAGTAACTTTTTAGTCCAAGACGCTCAATGCGTGAGAGTTGGCAACCCTGCAGGTATAGCAACTTGGCTAAAATATGTGCGTGAGGGCATTTGGTAGCGCATATCCAGTGTGTTTAACAAAGCCATGAAGCCGGGCTTGTTCACTATATTAACGGACATCATGTCTTTCACTATAGACTCCGTTACTGCCCGAGTTATTTTCAGCGTGCCGCTTCGAATTATATCTATAAGGAGTTACACTTTCAAACGGTTCGGTCAGTGAACCCTGTCGGCTGGACCGGTCAAGCTATCCGCGCTTTTGCGATTCATCCGTGGCTTTAAATCTTATTGCGCCTATATGCGTGATTTTACGGTATTTCGCTGCTCACCGCATACTAAAGCTGTATAAGCGCAGAAAAACACTTTTGAGAATTTGAAGATGCAGCACTGGTCGTTGGCATTTTAGCCTTACAAATATCATACGAGGCTTTGTGGTGTTTTTTTAATGCTGAAAGAAGGTTTGTAGTGTTACCTCGCGTCGTAGCGACAGTAGCAAGGCACGTTTTGCATGGGTACCTGACGTTGAGCAGCTTCTTTTTTAAAGCCAAAGTAATTTCACACAACTGATGTGCTGCCCCTCTTTGGTATTAGACTTTCAGTAGAGGTCAGCTTCTGTCGAGCCTGAAGCCATTGTGCAACAAGTTAAAGTGCGCTGTGTTAACTTCACTTCTCCACCTCCCTGCCTCCTGCTCGGGTTTGCTCCGTTCGTCCTCGACCTCGGCTCGCTCCCAAGTCACGTGACCAGTTAAATCGCAGCCTGTGCGATTAGAGAATCGCGTTTTCAAATATCGCGAGATTATCGCAAATGCAATTAATCGTTCAGACCCTAGGTTAAATATTGCTAAACACATTAAGGTTCTTCTTTAACTGGGGCAAAAATCAGATTTGTTGTCATGCGTCAGTTCGGGGGGGGGGGGTTTCTTGGAACAGAATTTGTGTTTCTGAGGTGTGTGGGATGTACTTTTCCGTGGCTGTTAGGTGGTTCTTTTACGATCAGGTCAAGACATGCTGAGCCAATGTCAGATATCTGCTGTTCATTAGATCTGTGGTAATTGTAATCCCTCTGCAGACTGCATCCTTCCCACAGTTCATATTCTCTGTTCACTTTGAAATAAGTGTATAAATAGAGAAGTTTTTATATGCCTGAAGAGATAAATTAAAAATATAAGCAGTATAAGTAATGCAGTGGTATCGGGTAACCAGAACACGCAGTGTTGTTATTGATCGTGTTACTGCAGCTGTCTGTACGACCTGTCAAGTCTGTGAGCTGGTTTACTGTGATTAATGGCAACCTTTGTCACCTCGTATGGTAAAAATGGACTGTATACAGTATGAAACAAGCAGCCTTCTCCCCACATCAGTGTGGATCCTCTTGTGCGTAGAGACGCCCTGAACGAGTGTCGCCACCACTGTGCTCGTGAAATGCGCTTGACACACTAGACCGCGTCCAACCGACCTTCCCGATACAGGCAGAGTGACTTCAGCGGCTGAGGTAGCGTGAGCGGAGGGCGCGGGCCGAAGGCCTTAAAACTCGAGCACCCTGCCCGTCTCCGCGGCTCTCGCCGGGAAGCCCTCTGCTTCAGAAACTGATATGGTACAAAGAATGTTGGAGAGCTTTATGGGTGGGGGGTGTGTTTGGAAGTCATCATGGTAAATATATCCAGTGAGTCAATGATGTTTGTGTGTGACATCTGACACTTCGGCACTCGGGAATAAAACTTTGGGATTTGGTTCAGACAAGGTTCCTGCTATTGTGAATAGATTCTGATCACTTGAGGGTTCAGGCTCCTTATAAACTCCTAAGCTGTGGCATTGCTGGTGTTTGAGTGAATACATTTTAAATTTAGTTTTCTAACCATATTAACTTCCATCTACTTAAATGGCAGTGTGCTATTGTTCCACAGGCCTTAGCAAGTATCTTGCATGCCGGTATCTTCCTTGCACAGTCAGAGTTTCCTGGTTACATATAAAGTTTCTGTGAATGCTACAAGTTAATGTTCATTATGACATCTCATTATTAGGGTTGTTGATGTGTCAAATCTACTGTTGCTAGGCAGGCAAGTGTAAGAATGTCCTGAAATTTAATCCTATTCATGGGGGCCAGGAGACACCTTTTTATCTCTTCATCTTCTAGTGTAAAGATTTGGCCTAGCACTGTTAAGAAATATGAATTAAAAGTGGGTTTCATAGTAAATTGGCTCAATTTTAAGGT
>NC_135220.1:13837258-13907097 GCF_052324685.1 Brachyhypopomus gauderio | reverse complement strand
GCTATGATAATGAAACTCCTACATGCATGCGTAGCATGCACACACACACTTGCAAATTGTATGAAAGACATTAGACTTTTGAAGGACATTAAACTTATCAAGACACCGTAAAGTACATCAAGACAGTTTCAGGACAGTATGCATTTCGGATCTGTAGCTGTAATGGTAGGAACTGAAACCGATGTGATATTTCAGCCCACGGGGCCAAACCAGAGTAACAAGTGTGATTACTGTCATATTCTCACATGATGGCTAGTGGGGGTGAGGAGTCTGTGCTATTGTGGTCTCCTCTCTACCAAATGTCTTCTGGCTTCTGGTCATGTCCTGAGGGTGAATCAAATGAGCCTGCCCTATTAACACTGCAGTGAGTAGTTCACCCAACGCCAAATACCCCCCAACCCCACAGTCTTTTAGCCAATGACAAACTGCAAGTTGTAACAGCATGGGAAACCAGCATTGATTCTGTAAACGTCTTTCCTCCTCCAACGGACAGCGTATGGGTAATGTGAGCCCTCCACTGAGAGGCAGCATCCTACATATGGAGCGAGTGCTGATTGGCTGGCATGCCACATCAACACGCGTTGCGTGCGGCCCGTACCACATGCAGATCCAGACCGAGCGGTTAACGCCTCCGCTCTGTGCTCACAAACGACCATGTTGCCAGTCTGTGGCCCACGGCTCACAGATGGTCAGTGGGAGGATACGGGCCAGGTCTCAACCACCCTGCAGTCTCTCCCCCACCCTCCGCTACCGCCCCACCCCACCCACCTTTGGGTTGCCTTTAGAAGAGTTCGCCTAGCCACGCCTCACCTCCGAGCTTCTCCGGGGCAGCAACCTCGGCCTGGCTCGCGGGACACCCACCCGCACATTTTGTCCTGTTCTGTGTTCTTTCAAAGCTCGCGTTTCATCTCACTTGACTTTCCTCTTCAGATTGTTGGCTGCGTCTGGTTGAAAGCGGTTTTAAGGCCGAACGTACAATTTTTTTTCCCATCCTTTTTTATTTCCCCTTTTGTTTTTCCAAAATAGATATTGCAACATCTCTCTTTAAATGCGAAACAGTAAGCACTCGACACGTCCAGTAAGGGTGGTTTCTACGGTAGATTGATGTAACAGCTTAATGTGTTTTGGTTATTTTCGGGCCTTTGCATACAATTCTTGCATTCTAGGCTTTAGTCACTATCTACACAGACATAGAGACTTTTCTTCCATCTGTTCCCCACTTTGCGTTTTCGTCCTGTCATTAGCATTGTCCCTTTTGATCCTGTCTGCTCTTGACTCTTTCACCTCAGTGTCTCCCTACACCTTGAGGGAGAACTTTGCTTGTTGGTTTCCTTAGTTCTTTGAATTGAATCTTCACCTGCATTTGTCTTCTGCTGTCAGAACTGCTGCTTCTTTTCTCAAACGTATCTCCTTGCTGCTCAGGACCTGATGCTCCAGTCTGCCTTTGTCTGACTTTCTCTTCTAAAGATCTAAAACGAGCTCATTTGACCTTACAAACCATTGACTGCTGCATTAGAGAAACATTACGTTACAAACTTGGTGGGAAGTTGGACCACTGTAGAGATGCAGGCTATTTGTTCAGTGTCTCGTGACGTGGTTCAAGCTCACGTAGGCTGTGCTGTTGCCCCGCATATATTCTGTGTATTGTGGCCCGTCTGTGTTTCAAGGTGACCGCAAAAAAAAAAACAAACAAATAAATACGAAAAAAAGCTAATGCATTGTTTTGGGTATTTTTGTCTTGTCAGCATTGTTTGCTAATCTTGGACAGAGGCTTTCTCAGCATAGCTTTTGCATACAACAGTGGTACCCAAAACTTTTTGAAGAGCTAGCTATTTTTGTCTGGTATAATTTTTGTACATCCAACTTTGTTTTTCATATGTAGGGAGGAGAGCTTAAATGTTGACTTCATTTTCAACTGGCATGTCTGTGTGTGTCTCTCTGTCTCTACTCCTCTCTCTCACTCCCCCTCTCTCTGTCTCTCTTTACCCCCCTCTCCCATTCATTTCTGGAGGAGGCCATGCATGTGTGTCCCTGCAGAGTTGGCCCAGATTCTCTCATGAATTGAATCTCTCATTTCGTTGGCTTTCTGAAAGACATTGCACTTTGTGGTGGTACATGATGGTGAAATGGAACAGTTTTTGTTGTTACCTTTGCAGTTATGGACTGACCAGGTTCCTCCGCAGTATGGACTCCCTCTCTGCCCCCCCCCCCCCCCCCTCTCTGCCTCCTCTGCTCTCCTTTGTCTTTGGGGCAGAAGTTCTTTCCCTCTATTGCCTGGTGGATCCTGTGGGCCTGTCGGCTCCACTGTTGTGTTCCTGTCAGTTCGAATCAGAGCATCTTAATAAGCACTCAGGAGGAAGATCGCATCTGTAGCCACGAGGTCTTGATCCGGACACTCGTTTACCACAGAGCTCCTCCCTGTGTCTCCAAACCACCCCCACCACAACCCATCAAATCATCTCACTACAAACTCACATGTGTTACCTGAAGCTTGTGTTGATGTGATTGCCATGGCGTGTCCCTTTCTTGAGCTTTCTGGTAGTATTGTCAGAGAATTGGAGTAAATCGCCCCTTAATATGAATTCTGTCAGTGAGCATTTGGGAATTGTGGCCAAGCTGTTTATTATGGATTGGTTTCATTTATTTTGTTGTTTTTCTTAGTCTGTTTCCATTAATGCTGACTTTTTTGATTAACTTTTACAGTTTAACCAGTTCAATAGCATGGTGTTTTATTAATAAACACTGTCATTTCTTCTTAGATGTTGATCTTCATTTACCCTTGGGGTTTGAACTTTCCAGCACTAGTCTAATAAAGTAAATGTTTAACCCATCACGCGCTAGTGGTCCACACTGATAAGGCCGTATCACTGGTGTGGTGAGTAGATCTGTGATAGAATGCCAGCTGTCTTCTGACCTTAAGGTGTGTTCTATGGCTTCTGTTCTTTAAGTGAATATAACACTAATTCATAATGTGACGACTGTCTCCAGTTAGTTTAGTTTAAGACATTCTGATGCCAGTATGTGAGATTCACTGTATGAAATTTAAGATAAGGCTTGGTGTGCAGTATCATGACTTTGAACACTAACATTTTCTAGATTACTCAGTAGTGTTCATCCAAAATCCTTTTCTTAACTCACTCCAGTCACTTTAAGATGTTTAGGTGGAGGTGGGGTTTTCCATCATGGTTCCTTCTCATCTTAGCTTCTCGTGGGAGCGTTAAGGGGTGTGGTGCCAGGGGTCCACACCCATCAGACACGTTGGCCTTTATTGTCCTGCTCAAAGGACGCCCCTGGGCGGAAGTTTCCTAGGATCCAGGCTTCAGCTCGCATCACGGGTGTCCTATGCAGAATTTGAGGTGTTTATTTGCCAGTTTTTTTTTCCTCTTTCAGATCAGGCCTTGATCATCATGTCCAGATTAGTTGAGCGGACATTTTGGCTATTCTCTAGCTGCTTGGCACATTGAGCAGTCAAACACTCCCAGGAAGACCAAACCCTACTTAATCCCTAGATGATCTGGACACTGTATGATTAAATGGATGCCTGCCCTGGGATTTAACGTGTGTGTGTGTGTGTGTGTGTGTGTGTGTACTTCCCCCATCTTCCTAAAGCCAATATGCATTCATGTGCCCCGCCTTCCCCCTTTCTCTGGTCCATTTCCCACTTACAGTGCTGTGGCTAGCAGCCCATTAACGGACCGCCTGTTCAGCAGCTTGTTTGGCTCAATTGCTCTGACGCTGGAAGTGTGTGCGTTGTAGACAGAGGTCAAAGGGCAAGCTGAGAGGACATCTAAGGGGACGGCTGTGTGCCCCCCCCCCCCCCCCCCCCCCGTCCCTCTTACCCCCTCTCCTCTTTTGTGGGCGTGAACATTCTGAAAATGGAGAACCACTGTTGGGGGCAGCTGCGGGACGGGGGGGTAAGCGGGGCTAGCTCTGCTGCCCTGCAGTGGGGGCAGGGGGCGGATGTTGGGGGGGGGGGGGGGGGGGCGTTTCTGCACATTCCAGCCATGCAGCAGAGCCGCAGCAGTGGGTGATGCAGGCTACACGGGGTCATGACCTCCGCACCTGCACCGGCCAGCACCGTGCACACAGCACAGCCAGCCAGGGAAGCGAAGAGCTCGAGCAGTGCTTGCATTCATAAACTGGCTTATTTTATTAGGATCTGCTGTATAAACAACAAGCAATTCATTTTAATACATTTTTTAGCTTGGAGGAAACCATGAAAGAGAGGACCTGACCACCATGCCTTCTAGAATAGGTTTGGTTTTGTAGTGGGGGGGGTAGGTTTGGTTTTGCAGCGAGCGGTTTAGCGAGCACCCAATGCACTTCCTTCCCTCGCGTGACGGGAGTTTCTCTTGCACAAAAGTGCACGAGAAGCAGCAGTGATCGGTTCCTCTGCCTTTTCTCCATTTAGACGCAGCACTCACTTCTAATGAGATGGGGCGTCTCGGATTACCTCCAAAAATAAAAGGTGGTCGCACAGTTCTACCATCGTGTAGAGGCCATTTAAAGCTTCGTCACATCCAGTTTACACATTTACTCTGAAACGAGTCTGACCTGGTGGCTGTATGGACAGACGCTATTGGTCCACAAGAGCCTCCTTTATCGAGTACTTTCACTTTGATGTGTCGCAGATGTTGATATGGTGTAGAGTCGTCTGTAAAGAGCTTTAAGGATGTTGGATGTACTGGGAGACGGAGACCAAAGGTGGTGCGTGTTTGAAAATATTAGCATATTGCCTAATGTGGTGTTGGGAGAACCTGATGACCACACCAGCTCAGCATTTCATCCTGTCTCATAAACTCGTGGCATTGACACCGAAGCTCCTCCACAACGCTTGTCCTACTTAGACCGTTCCTTTTATATCCTGCAGCAGGAACGTTGTGTACAGTTTCAAACGCTGCCAATTGGCCAAGATGCCCGAGACGGCGCAAGACGCAGCAACACGTGGAGTCTGCGAGCGTTTGGCACCTCACCGTTCCCCACGACACTCAAACGATGGGAAGGTGAAGAGCGTATTGGACTCACGCCGGCCTCCGATCAACCAACTCCCTCCCTCTCCCCCTGGGGTTTTGAATTATTATAGCACCAGGAATTAGGATTTAATTTCCCCTAAGCCGGTTTATTGGCCTGTAGTCAGGCCGTGCCTCTTCTCCTGCTGCGTTGCCCTTTTTTTTATGCTGACTTTCCAGCAGTTTTGCCA
Source organism: Brachyhypopomus gauderio (assembly GCF_052324685.1). NCBI lineage: Eukaryota > Metazoa > Chordata > Actinopteri > Gymnotiformes > Hypopomidae > Brachyhypopomus > Brachyhypopomus gauderio. Next base: position 13,901,897 of record NC_135220.1, on the reverse strand, counting down.
AGGTTGGTGCTCTCTAGATAAAGACTGGCTTGTGTTTTAGAAGCAAATTCCCCTTCGCACGAGATCCACCCTCGCACGGAGGCAAATATGTGTGGAGGGGGTACCTGATGCAGCAGATAAGAGTCCAGAATTCCCCTTCAGAGTCTGTGTGATGCAATGACGCTCTCCATTCTAAACCCTCTTTCTTCAACACACACACACACACAGGGAATCATAATTGTTGAGTACCAGCGCTCACCCTACAGGTGTTTAAAATAAGCTGCATCTCATCGTAAACAATGACCCTTACTGCCGAGCCCAATAACGCTATTGGCCCCCATCCAACTGGAAATTCCAGGAAGATTTGTCTCCAGTTTCGAGTGCAGCTTTCCCCTGATGAAACGCTGCTTCTTGCCATAGCTCCTGACACTCTGTGGTTTCTAGACGATGTGTGTTTACACTCTTTGATAGGCAATCTCTTCACGTTGCGTAAGGTCTCCTCTCTGGAGACGGCGGGAGCCCAGGGCGGTCTCGGAGGGGCTCGTTATGCAGGCGTAGGCAGCTCTCCGCCTCAGAGATGCTGGCCCCTCCTCCCTGTTTGTTCTGTACCTCTTACCTCACTGGCAAACTTGGGCTAACAGGCTAGCTAGGTGCTGCTGAAGAGTATGTTTATACTCAGCCCTCGTATTACTGTTGTTGTTGGGCAGGGGTGGAGAGTGGGACGTCCTTAAACGAATCAATATTTTGTTAGCACACGCTGTAGACGTTCTTTTATATCCCAGCTGACACTTTTAATGCTGTGCTAAAGCAAACATTTCAAACATGATCTACAACCTGGCCACCCAACGTCGACCATTTTAACGTAAGTGAGAGCAGCGGTGAGGGCGTGTGCGCGGACCCGGGGCGTGTGTGCAGTCCTTTGGGTTCAGCTTGGCATAAAGTACTCTGTGCAGTGCTGATGCACATTTTCTGCTCTGACTTTGTTTTCCTGGTACGTTTCCTCATAGCTGGAAAGACCTTTCACTCACAGACGCTGGAGTTCGCACTGAAGCCAATTGTAGCTGGTTAAGATTTCACCACACACCTGCTCCCTCAGCCACGACAAACTTTAGGACTTAATAAACAGTTTATGATGTGTGGTTGTATCCACCGGCCCACTTTACATTCCTGATTTTGTCTAGTTGTCCTTGAGCTTTTGTGTTTTTGTGTGTGTGTCGAGGGCCTGCAGTGTAAAAGCATGTGAGGTTGGTCCGCACTTCTCCTGTCATTATGCAGAGCTCCCCTGACTCCGCTGCCTCCAGAAAAGAGCCACTGATTGTGTGAACGGTAACCTGAGAGCTGGGAGCGGCGTAGCTCATGAGAATGGGTGTGTGTGTGTGTGTGTGTGTGTGTGCGCTCGCGCGCATACACGATCGTGCACATGTGGTGCCTGCGTGCGTGCGAGCGAGCGCTGCAGTCTCGGCTTACGCGGAGGTTTGAACTGGATTCCCAGCCCCTGGCTCTTCCCTGTCCCACCTGCAGGACCCACAATGCCCCTTTGTTCCTGGCCCATGCCACTGTGGGATAACTGTTATACGAGAGCCAAGGCTTGGTCACCACCAACTTCTCTTTTTTTCCCCCCTCATTCAAAGTAAAGATGGTAAACTCCTGCTCTCTGGTTTCAGCGTGGCCGAGAGGAGCCAGAGGGGGACAGAACCTCTCCGCTTGTTTGCTTTGGGTACTGCGGCTAGCTCCTCTTCTGCTGGAAGCCAAAAGGTGCTGTTGGCTGTCTGTAAACCCAGTCTTGTCTCTAGACTACTAAGAGTTCTGCTTTGTGCTTGTGGACGAGTTCAAGGTCCCTTCTGCAGTTCTCTCACACTCACGCAGTGATAAAAGGGTCAAGTGCTTTACAAGCCAGTGGTCTTTTGTATATTTTCCCCCATAAATTTCCAAGGAAACCAAGCTTAAGTTGTTTTGATAAGGCTGTGGGATTTCCCCCACGTCTTTATTTTGATTGGCTTCTAGTCATTCGTGTCATATTTTGGATCTGAATTGAATCACTAGTTGCATGCAGCCATGTAAATATCTCTGTTCTCGGAACTGTGGCGATTTTGTCTTCAACCCTGCCTTGTTTTTCTGTTTTGGAGTTGGAGCATTAAAGGAAGAACCCGCACAAGCTGCTGTTGCGCTCGTCAGAACTGTGTCCGACTTCCTCTTTGAAGTCCTGTCGTGGTTTTGGCTCCATACGGGGCCACGGCAGGCGGAGGAAACTCCGACATCTCCCCTTCCCTGCTTTGTTATTGTCGCGCAGCCCTTTACTGGGTAGGCAGAGGGGGCCAGGGGGTCTGAGAGAAGGATGGACCTGCCACAGCTGCCTTGGCCTGCCCTTCTCTTGCCCAGCACATGTGGGCAGATGTCCAGTCAGGGATTTTCCCCAACAGCTAGTAAAACATAATTGATTTAATGAGAGTTAAAACCTGCAGTTTTGATTTTTATCATCAGTATCATCTCCAACATGTTGTTTTCGTGTAAGTGTTATTTGTGAAGCAAGTGGGTACTGGTATCTCTCTCCCTTGTGGCCTTAAAAAAAAAATCCTGCCATTCAAATGGGATTTGCAGGACTGTACAGTCTGCACCTTACTAACGACTTTCTGTAGAACAATTGATTTACTTAGTTTCTTTTTGGGCGTGTAAGTGATCCGGCACTTTCTGTTTCAGGCCAGGCTTGAGGGTAGGTGAAAGGCCGGCTCACCAAAGCTCCAGAAACACTAACCGCCCTGTCCCACAGATCTGGGCTTACCCAGCGCGAGCCAGGGGCGACATCGGCTGGGCCCCGCCCCCACCCGGCCCCCACCCGGCCCTGCACTGGCCGCAGGGCTCGGACTTTCTGGGGCTGTTTTTCTGTATCACTGTGGTCGGGTGGGCGTGTGTGTCTGCCGGGGGAGGGGGGGGGGGGGGGTTGTCTGCTGTCAGAACGCGTTTGGGTGATGTACTGTAAATGTTAGGAGCTCACACTGCTAGGGATCCTTATCATAACATCCTCTGCGATGAGGTGGAGTGTTTGTTCTGAAGCGCTCCGCCCGCCCGAGAGAGGCGTGAGGGCGAGCGACGTTTCTTCTGCTCACTCGGCTCCTCTGTGGTCTTTCCAGCCGCTGTGCTGCAGGACTAAGTGAGCTTGTAGAATGGAGCTCCTCACAGTGCTGCTATCGGTCCCGAATAGCTGGAGAAAAACTGCAGAGAAATTCAGGAACTTAAAAATTTCAGTTTCCTGAAGTAGTTTAGACTTGCCGTTGCTCCTTGGTGGTGGAGCGAGCTGATGCTTCTGCCTCGTTTCTCTGGACGTAGCCGGGACATGGAGAACAAGGAGACGCTCCGTGGCCTGCAGAAGATGGAGGACCGGCCGGAGGAGCGCATGATCCGCGAGAAGCTGAAGGCCACCTGCATGCCTACTTGGAAACACGAGTGGCTGGAGAGGAGAAACAGGCGAGGCCCTGTGGTGAGCTCTCTCTCCCTCACACACACACACACACACACACACACACACAGACACGCACCAAATTTCAGCTAGTCCTAGATCATTGCTACTACCTAGGATCATTGAGCTTTCATGTGAGTTTACACACTCTCGTATATGCACCCATAATGGTGAGATGGTAAGGAGTCTTCTGAATTGATTGCAGATCAAACCTTTTGGGTCCTTCAGCTCCCAGACCAAGTATTGTCATGATCCTTGAAAGGCACCTTCTTGCCGTCTTCATGACAGCATTTATTGTGTACTCTGAAGTATTTAAAAACAAATCATCATTCCATTTTATCAAAGTTGACAAAAAATGTGGATAAAATAGTACTGTTCATCTCGGACTGTGATAGTAGTGTACATTTGGGACAAAAAAAAAACATTCTTGTCATTCTATTGTGTGTGTGTGTGTGTGTGTGTGTGTGTGTGTGTGTGTGTGTGTGTGTGTGTGTGTGTGTGTGTGTGTGTGTGTGTGTGTGTGTGTGTGTGTGTGTGTGTGTGAGAGACGTGGCAGTAACCAAGTGTGCTCTGCACTTCTGCAGGTCGTGAAGCCCATCCCCCTGCGGCCAGACGGCAGTGAGGCAGGTCGTCAGGGGCATGAGGCCGGCAGCGACAGTCAGAGCTCGTCTTCCTCTCAGAGCAGGGGACGCCGTAGCCCCTCCCCTAGCCCCTCCTCCTCATCCACCTCCTCATCCACCAAGACCGGTGGGAAGCCCGAGTCTCCTGGCGTTCGCAGGAAGAGGGCATCCCCAGTTCCTGTGAGTCTCTCCTACTAAACACTCCAACACTTATGTGGCTTCTGTGTACACAGAAAGATCTAGAAGCACATACTGAATCTAAAAGGATTGTGCCGCTATGGCAGCTGACAGGAATATGTTTATATTTTTACATACAGATGTTGTCGAGATAACATCTGCTAACTGAACAGCATTGGAACCTTCTCAGGAACGGTTTGTGTGCACGGTCGTGGCCTGTCGCTCATGTTTGTGCCTTCGGTTCGTGTAGTTCCAGAGCGGCAGGGTCACGCCCCCTCGCCGAGCTCCGTCCCCAGATGGCTTCTCCCCATACAGTCCAGAAGAGACCAATCGCAGGGTCAACAAGGTCATGAGGGCCCGGCTCTACCTGCTCCAGCAAATAGGACCTAACTCCTTCTTGATTGGTGGAGACAGTCCCGACAACAAATACCGTGTGTTCATTGGACCTCAGGTAAGCTTAGGCATGTCAAGGGTGGAATAGGTTTAGACTGAGGTCAGAAGCTGATGGAGAGGTGGCAGTTTACTTCTCAGCACTGTAGCCAAGATCCCTTGAGCCTGACCACCACGTTGTTCTGCTATTGCTTCCGATGCAAAAGTAGACAAGTCGTCATGGTTCTTTAGACCCTGCATGGCTCGGGTGCGCTGGAAGCAGGAGTAGACCAAAAATGTGGACGCGGCTGCTGTTGTGCTTATAGACGTTGTTGTTTCTGCTATTGTCCACCTCGAACGCAAAATCTGCAGCTGTAGCTTTTTGCTTCAGACGTGCAGCTGTGGCCGTGGGACCTTCTGCATCCACGTCCTCTTCGTCATGCTGCGCGTCTTCCAGCTGGAGTCGTCCGACCCGCTGCTCTGGAGAAAGACCCTAAAGAACTTTGAGGTAAAGCCGAGAAGAACCCAGCAAGCGCTGGTGCTCGTTAGAGGCGCCAAAGTCACACGTCCAGCTCATGTCTTCCTTTCCGTGCCCAGGTGGAGAGCCTGTTTCAGAAGTACCACAACCGACGGAGCTCACGAATCAAAGCGCCATCTCGCAACACCATCCAGAAGTTCGTTTCGCGCATGTCCAACTCCCACACCAGCTGCACGTCTAGTTCTTTGCCTTCCAGCAACGAGAGCAGGTGTGTACTTGGGTCCACTGAGCAGGAAAGATGGCTGGAGATACACTGAACTTCATTCCATTTGCACAAATCACCAGGCTCTCCTGAATGTTTTTTGTTCATTTTATGGAGTCTATTAAAACTTAAAGATTCTAAACTTTCCAAACTTTTTATATCGTTCACTTTGTTCCTTATAAGGAGAAGCATGTAGAAGGTATTTTTGTAACTTGAAACAAAAATGTAATTTCACTTCTTTAAAGAAAAATGACCTAGTTAGGATGGTTCATTTCATGAAGGAATACTAAATATGATTTCAGTATAAAATATTTTTTGGAGACTTCCACAAATCTGTTTTACCCAGATAATTAATTATATTCTATGCATCTGCCTTAAACATTATAGCAACCTGCTCTGAGTCTTAAGATCAGGAAATTATGCAAGCTCTACTGACAGAGTGGGTTCCTTGTAGTTGGGTGCAGCCCGTTACATTGCAGTGCAGTCATATCGATCATCTCCAGATGCACTTGGGCCGGATGGCCACCAGCATTTATGAGCCCCAAAATTGGACTTTTGGAGGATGAAACGTGTGGCCAAATCTGACAAAGTGTTTAGTCTTTAAAGGAGAGGGTGGTGTCTAAAAACATTCTCTCTGTTCCATGTGTGCCACCTGCAGCATGAAGGACGAGGAGGAACAGATGTGTCCCATCTGTCTGCTGGACATGTTGGACGAGGAGAGTCTGACGGTGTGCGAGGAAGGGTGTAGGAATAAGCTGCATCACCACTGCATGTCCATATGTGAGTCCAGGTCTCCTGCCATCCCAGACACGGCCTACACCGCGGCCGCTCCGCTGTTTGCCGCCGGGCCACTCCGCAAGGGCCCGAGGGTGGTGAGCTCCTGCCAGATGGACGATCTGGCATTAAATCCATCTCTGTTTTGTTTTCTCAGGGGCAGAAGAATGTCGGCGGAACCACGAAGTTTTAATCTGCCCTCTGTGCAGAGCGAAGTGGAAGTCTCATGACTTTTACAGGTAAAAAAATAAAAGTTCAAGGCTTTGTGGAAGCAGTTACACACCTCAGGTGGTTTTTGAGGGAGAGGTTTGAAAAATAATTCTTACTGGCCATCATTAATCCTCACAGAACAATGACTGTGACGAATTATGTATAATTCCTCTAATATAACCTCCTTGGAAGGGCGTACCAGGAATATCGGCTATTGTTTAGTTTGCGACACCCTCGCAGGCTGCTGTGTTTCCACCCCGTGAGGAAACACCTGCGTCTGGCTGGGGGTGAAGGGGCAGACCGAGCATGCGGTGAAGCTCCAAGATAAGACAATCAGATGAGGGTCAGGAAACGACAGGAGCGTCCATGACGCAGAGGGGCGGGGCCATGCACAGACACAGGAAGAGAAGGATCCCATGGCAAAACAAACAGGCGGAAGGCTTTGATTGGTCCCGCTGTGCCTCCGGGGGGCTCTGTAGGTGTTCAAACCCACTAGCGCCGGGGGCCTAATATGACCCAACCACCCAGACCTCAGTGGGAGCACAGGAACACCACTGCCGTCGGGCCCAAACTAGAACTGGAGCCTGCCGGTTCAGGCTCAGTTCAGCCAGCGCGCAGGAGTGACTCATAAACCCTCAGCTGCAGAAACGCACTCTGTTGAGAACAGCAGCGCTACGCTAAAGAGCAGACGGTTTAAAATGTCACAGTCCTTCTCATTTTGTGTACAGTAAATAAAAAATGGCACTCTGTTCGCAGCACCTTGTTAAGGCATAGTTTGTGTCCGCTTTGATTGAAGCTTTCTCTATAGGAGGAGGTGATGAGGCTGGGAACAATGGTAGATTTAAGGAGCTGGGGTGTTGGTCAGGCCATCAGTAAGCAGGAATCTCCTCTCAGCGGTTAGCGGATCTAGACAGCTGGGCACCACCTGTTTTGTGTCCCTCTGCCCCGGGTTGAAATGCTAGCAGCTAGTCAGGTACACGGTGACTCCCAGCCCTCAGGACATGAATACAGCTCCGATGTGGGATTCTCCCCAAACACACACACACACACACACACACACACACACACACACACACAAAGGCTTGAAACCATACCCTGTTGTTTTTCTCCCTGAAACGGCAATTATTCTAATTTTACAGAATACATCTCTGTTCTGAAAATAAAGATGATGCTTGTTCCCCTCCCCCACACTCAGTGTCTCTTGTCTTAGCTCGCTTGAAGTAGCTAGCCTTTCTTGGGTCATATTTGTAGAAGCGTTTTGAGTTTTAAAGGTCGTTGTTTGGTACTGCAACAATTGCATCTTCTGAGCAGTATGTTAATGAATGTTAATGTGACACCGAAGTAAACGCACGCTGTGAAACTGGACATTGTTCCTGAGGCTAAATAAGTCCTGCACTGTTGCTAAACAGGAGTTCAACAGGACCCTGTCTGTTCTGAAGTCGTCTCTTCAGAGACTTTGATAGCATGAGCAAGTAGCCTTGCACTGAGCAGCCAGAGATGGTCACCTCGCCAAGCTCCATCTTCACAAAGCGAGTGACCCCTGCTACAGATTTTTTTTTTTTTTTAGTACACAGCACACCTTCATTGTTTAAGTCTGAAACATTCAACCCTAGTGCTGGCTTTAAAAAAAATGTATCCATGTGTCATCTGCCCAGTCACGACCTGCCACCCGCAGCAGAAAGTCCATCGAGTCGCTCCCAGAGCCAGCCGTCTTCATCCACTTCATCATCATCCTCCTCACACACTGAAGGCCAGAGGGCAGCCCAAGAGGGAGACTTCTCCCTGCCTCAATATGGAGTCCAGCAGATCCCACAGACCTACAAAGATCTGGCTGAGCCCTGGATCAAGGTGAGCTGAGGCTGTGGAAGATGTTCATCCATGTTCGAAGATCCAGAGCTCTGACAAGTATTGGTCTGGGTTTTCAAGATGGTGGGGGGAGGGGGGGTGTAGTTAACATTATTTTGCTAGTAACATTATTTTCACTAGTAACATTATTTTCCAGTCACTGTTGTGTCATGATGTTAGTATGTCACATGATGTATTATTCATTCCTGTTTTAAATGTGAGTGACATGAAGTGAAGTCATTTAAAAAATGTTTTTTTCAAATATTGTCTGATGAAATAATGGCATTTTCATAGTGTTCGTTGAAGTTTCATGTGTTCTTGTTCCTTGTCAGGTGTTTGGTCTGGAACTGGTGGGCTGTCTCTTCTCCCGAAACTGGAACATCAGAGAGATGGCGCTGAGGCGTCTGTCACATGATGTGAGTGGTGCTCTGCTGCTGGCCAATGGCGAGCGGTCTAGCGGGGGTGCCGGACTAGGGGCGGGGCTTGGAGCAGCAGAAAATGACATCTCGGGTGACGTGGTGGTGGAGTCCTGCTGCAGTGTGCTCTCCATGGTGTGTGCAGATCCCGTCTACAAAGTCTACGTGGCAGCACTGGTAAGAACCCGCTGATCCCATCATCCAAGCGAATGGAGCGTAAACGTTGAACTTGTCTCCATTTACTGCTGCACACTCATTAATCCAAAAATTTAAAAGAAAATGGCAATAACAAAGTACTTCAAAGTAGGACATGGGTTAAGAATTTGTGTTGTCCATTAAACAAACTTGTCCAATGACAATCTGAGCACTCCGACGTAGGTTTTGATTCTAAGATGTCATTCCGAAATAACTTCCCACTCTCCACTACACCAGTAAATAAAATGACAGTCCAGTAGAGACAGCAGTAATAAACTAGCGGTGATCAACAGTGATGATCAAACTAGCAATAGTGTGGAACACTACCATAAGCAGAGCTACACTTAATAATGAGACTCGTATGTTATCTTGTGCATAGAACAGTTAGTAGTTCAACCATCAGTGTTTCTCATCCGTGTGGACTGGTGAGCTTTCGGCACTTCCATATCGCACTTTGAGTGCTTTCTTGGCCTCTGATGTAGCATGAGCCTCCCCTCCAACACACATCCGGTCACACCGTCAGATGCACAAGAAGCGTTTGCTCAACCTCTGGTCTGCATCACATGCACAGGGGTGTAGTCGCTTCATGGCTACATCACATGCACAGGGGTGTAGTCGCTTCATGGCTACATCACATGACCCAGTCACAAGTGTGGCTGCTCGTGTGTTCTCATGACTACAGACAATGCCAGGGTTTTAGCTACATGGATGTGTGGGTGGGTTGGGTGGAGGTTGCACAATACCATCTCCGCTTGTATGTTTTGAGATGGGTGAAAAGCCAAGATGGCAGGTTAGGTCAGCTTGAACTAGAAGGTCCAGCATGAAGGCCTTGCGGTCTCTAAAGTGTGGATTAGACAAAAGCTATGATGAGCTCTGAGTGTTTGCTGACCTGAACTCATGTGAACTATCACCTTGAGGTTCATGGATGGCTTTGAGAGGCACTTTGGTTATCAGCTATAAATACATCTGAAGTCCATGAGCAAACTGGGAGCTTCTTAAGAACGTTAAGATTTTTGTTTTCCTGTTGTTGACTTTTCGATTTGGGTTATCTAAAGTTCTAAAGTTCAGTGGAACAATAAACCATGCGGGCTGGTTTTAAAGTTCATTTCAGACCAGGAAGACTGCGGAAGTGCATGGATCTTCAGGCTGGAGTCGTAGAGAAAGGTTTCTTCTTCTCCCACTCTTAAACCTGTTTCTGCTTCTTTTAAAGAACAATGGCTTTTGGCTCTTTTCATGACTGACCTCTGTGAGTTTGACATCTCCCAGAGGCTCTTTGATCCAACGAGCTGTGTTTTTTTGAAAGCAAGAAAAGTTCTGTCCTCCTGGGAACTTTCCAACAAATTTAGCGGAGTCGGATTTTGCTGTATTTTCCTAACACAGAAGGGGCAGTGGGTAAAAAAATATGCCACGAGCACTTGAGAGAGCTAACGTGTTGATCAGAATGCAGCTCGGGAGTTCCATAAGGGCTTTTTTTGGGTTTGGTTGGTTGTTTTTTGTAATAGTGTTCGTATCTGGTGACAAACACTGTATGCTGACTTAACTGTGCTGGAAAGGGCACGTAGGCAATCGGACGTGTCTGAATACGGGTGTGTGGACTTAGTGATTTTCTCCAGTGGGTCTTCATGCTTTGATTTGGATTTATGTTTCGTCTTTTGTAGCCTAGAGGGTGTGTGTGTGTGTGTGTGTGTGTGTGTGTGTGTGTGTGTGTGTGTGTAGGAGAGACGGCTCTGAGACTATCAGTGCTGGGCAAAGCTCCAGTTCAATGCACTATCAGTCACCACTCCCCTTCTCACTGGGAGTCAGGGTCAGGGTGAACTGTTTCTCGTGCACACACACTCACGCACACACACAATCACACTCGCACTCCAAAACAGTATTGAACACGTGGAGTTCTTTGCTGCAAGTCTGAGTGTCCTTGTCACAAGAATAGCCATGCCATAATGTGCCAAAGGTCAAAAGTTCATGGCTCTGTTTGACCCCGTGACACTGCATTACATACATGCTGCTATGTAGAGTTACCTATTCAAGTAGGCACAAAGGAACACATCTAATAGTTCTTCTCTCACAGCAGAACTGCACGTTTGCAGGCCAGTACTGTTTATCCAGCATATCTTTTAATAAAACAAGGCACCCGTGGAACCTGTGGAAGTGGCACACACCACCTGCAGTCTGAATCTGGCGCCATATTGAATACTGGTGAATTTGTGCATGATGAAGTGTTTGGGAGTTTTACAGTGTGTGTGTGTGTACAGAAAACCCTGCGCGCCATGCTGGTCTACACACCGTGCCACTCTCTGACGGAGCGCAGTCGTCTCCAGCAGCTGCTCCGTCCCGTGGTGGAGACCATCCTGGTCAAATGTGCCGATGCCAACAGGTGCTGCTCTCTCTCAGGCAGCCGAGTCAGCGCACAGTGCGGCTGGGCTCAGTCCTTTAAAAGCAGATTACTGCCACCTAGTGGCAAGTCATTACAATGAAGTTAAATAGGAAGTTTTAATATATAAAAGGATAATAGTTTGTTGCAAAAAATACTTTTATCTATAAGTCTATCTTGGAATACGAAGTGTGTGTGTGTGTGTGTGTGTGTGTGTGTGTGTGTGTGTGTGTGTGTGTGTGTGTGTGTGTGTGTGTGTGTGTGTGTGTGTGTGTGTGTGTGTGTGTGTGTGTGTGTGTGTGTGTGTGTGTGTGTGTGTGTGTGTGTGTGTGTGTGTGTGTGTGTGGTCATGTTCACAGTCGCACCAGCCAGCTGTCTGTGTCCACTCTTCTGGAGCTGTGTAAAGGGCAGGTTGGGGAACTGGCTGTGGGCAGAGAGATTCTCAAAGCTGGTATGAATTTCTGTTATGCCCTCAACATTTAATGCCACCAGTACTTCTATAATTCACTAAATTAACTGAACTACACTTAACAGTACACGTACTTTACATATTATTTTTTCTTACAAAAGCAATTACACAGTTAACAAAGCAATCTATATAGGCTACTGATGTCTTTTCCCTTTACTCTTATTTGTCAGAAATATGTTGCCAGATAACACCTGTGTGTGTGTGTGTGTGTGTGTGTGTGTGTGTGTGTGTGTGTGTGTGTGTGTGTGTGTGTGTGTGTGTGTGTGTGTGTGTGTGTGTGTGTGTGTGTGTGTGTGTGTCAGGTTCTATTGGTATAGGTGGAGTGGACTATGTGCTGAATTGCATCCTTGGCTCTCAGACAGAGACCAATAACTGGCAGGCTCTGCTTGGCCGTCTGTGTCTGATCGACAGGCTGTTGCTGGAGTTCCCAGCTGAGTTCTACCCCCATATCGTGTCCTCGGGAGACTGTGGACAGGCCCAGAACCAGGTGGAGAGGTACATGACTCTGCATGTCCAAATGTCAATATGTCTTTGATCTGAGGGGCAAACCACTAATCCAGCTCTGACTCCACAGAGAGCCGATGGTCAACATGCATATTACAAAACATACATACGAAATCATCAGCAAAAGTCATTGGGTTATATTAGTAAAAGGACACAAAAGGTTATTGAAATGTTAGATTTTTATCCAGTTCTACGATGGTGTATTTTGTTGGTGTCTGTTAGTGTCACTTCTATTTCAAAAATTATGTCCAGTGGTTTGATAATCCAGGTGGTGTTTGATAATCCGGGTGTGATTTGATAATCCGGGTGTGGTTTGTTCCAGGTACCAGAAGCTACTGCCTCTGCTGAGCTTTGCCCTGCAGTCTATCGATAACTCCCACTCCATGGTGGGCAAACTGTCCCGCCGCGTGTTCCTGAGCGCCGCCCGCATGGTGGCCCGCGTACCTCACGTCTTCGTCAAGCTGCTGGACATGCTCAGCGTCACCAGCTCCACCCACTACGCCCGCATGCGTCGTCGCCTCCTGGCCATCGCCGAGGAGATGGACATCCTGGAGGCCATCCACCTGGGCCTGGAGGACGCGCGTGCCGGATCTGTCCAGCACTGCAACCCCTTCCTGGAGCCCTCGGCACCCCACAACTCCCCCACCCCCACCGAGAGGAACTCCCCCACCCAATGCGTCCCCACCTGCAGGGCGGCCCGGGGAGGCGCGGCCGGCCCCAGACCGGCGGACGAGATCGCCGAGAGGCTGGCGGCCATCTCCACGGGCCCCGCCGACCACCCCAAGCCCCCGGTGCAGCTTCGCAGCAGACCTCCGAGCCAGTGTCTGAACTCTCCCTGCTCCGGCCATCCGCCCCCGCTACCCTCCCCCTCCTCCTCCTCCTCCTCCTGCCCCGCCCCGGCCGTCCCCCCGGACAAGCCCAAAGCGCGGCCGCAGGGCTTCCACCCCAGCAAGCCCACCCAGTCCTCCCCCGGTGCCCAGCGCAAGTTTCCCCTACAGAAGACCGCAGGCGGTGGAGCGAGTAGCAAGGACCCAGAAAAGCTGCCCTCACCCCTGTTTGCTCAGCCCAGGCCTCTGGCCCCCACCCAGGTGCACCGGCCCCGCCCCACGCGCCCCTCCCCCGCCGCTTCCTCCGAGGCTAAAGCCCTGTGCCTCGCCACCAAGGGCAGCATGAAACTCGACCTCCACGACGCCGGGTTCGTCCCCAGCGAGGACGCGCTCTTCACCCCCGTAGAGGAGAAGTTCCGTGGCCTGGACGCGTCGGCCGAGCTGAACTCCAGCATGGAGGACCTCCTGGAAAGCTCCATGCCGGTGGCCGACGGCACCGTCACCTTCCAGTCGGAGGTGGCGGTGCTGTCGGCCGAGCGGGCGGGCGCGGACGACGACGCGTACAGCCAGGATGTGACGCAGAACCAGAAGTGCAAGGAGAAGATGGAGGCCGAGGAAGAGGAGGAGCTGGCTGTCGTCATGGCAATGTCGGAATCCCAAGACGCCCTGCCCATCATCCCCCAGCTGCAGGTGGACAAGGGAGAGGATGTCATCATCATTCAGGTGGATGTGAGTGTAGGAGATGGCGTGTCTCTTTTTCCTTTACGTTTGAATATTACGACACTTTTTCACCATTCCTCCAAAGCCAATCAAAACTCTGCCTGGGGCTCTCTCTACGCAGACCCCGGAGACGCTGCCTGGGCATACCAAAGCCAAACAGCCCTACCGCGAGGGCAACGAGTGGCTGAAGGGGCAACAAATCGGCCTGGGCGCCTTCTCCTCCTGTTACCAGGCGCAGGACGTCGGGACCGGAACACTTATGGCTGTCAAACAGGTGAGACTGAGCATGTGTGCGTGTGAGCCGAGGCTCCACATGGTTAAGATAAATACAGGAAAGACATGTTGGACAACACAGCATAGTTGATATTTATAGTATTGAATATGTCCAATGTAGAATGTATGTATTTTAATAATGGAAGCTGCTACTTGAATTGAAAGTGTCCTTTGTTGCTTGTATTTACCTTGGCACTTCAGTTAATTCCCTGTCAGAGTGTCCTACACTCCTCAGACTGGTTTTGGTTTCTTACAATGTGCTGGAAATCAGAGCTAGGAAGTATTCTTCACACCTACAGGTTCTCTCCATTATAATGTCGATAAAAACAACCGTGGTCACTGCTGGTGCCTGACTAGATGGAAAATATGGAGTTTAGACAGTTTTTAGCGGTATTTTTGTGCTTGCAATCCAGGACACATGCTGGTGTGAAGAGAGGCACAAATAAGAGACTCTCCTCCTTTTGTGTCGAACCAATCGGCACATCCCTACATCAGTAAGCCATCCAACCCAAACGGTCCAGCGGCTCTGACTGTGCTGTTGCCCCTCAGGTGACGTACGTGCGGAACACCTCGTCCGAGCAGGAGGAGGTGGTGGAGGCCCTGCGTGAGGAGATCCGCATGATGAGCAATCTCAACCACCCCAACATCATCCGCATGCTGGGAGCCACCTGCGAGAAGAACAACTACAACCTCTTTGTGGAATGGATGGCAGGTGGGCTGTAGGTTAAGAGATGGAGGTGTGGACATGGGTGTGGGAACATATTAACTAACATGTTATGAAGACCATAATGAGATGAACTGAGTGTAAATAGGAGCAAACAAAAATTTCTTCAAAGGTTCGAACTGCTCTGCCTGTCCTAAAATGTTTGATAGCAAATTGTGTGCAGAGGGCTGTCCTTACAGTAGTAGTAGTGTTTGCCACAACAGACCGACACATTTTGATTGTTGGATAAAAGATCTCGAGTTTCCTCTTTGGCACAACCAAGCCCTTTCAGTTATATTATCAGACTTTTTTATGTTGGAATGTCTGCTGTGGCACTAGCGGCACCTCCCATCCTGGTCTAAAACAATCGCTTGGAGCAACGCTCTCTTTTTAATTCTTCTTTCTTTTTCTTTTTCTCTCTTTCTATCGCCGCTTCCTCCCAGGCGGCTCCGTGTCTCATCTGCTGAACAAGTACGGAGCTTTTAAGGAAGGCGTGATCATCACCTACACAGAGCAGCTGATCCGAGGCCTGGCCTACCTGCATGAGAATCAGATCATCCACCGGGACATCAAAGGTGATCTTCACGCTTCCTGCCAGATCACACCAAGGCCTCATTGTTGTCCATTACCCTCATGGGAAGCTTGGGATCTGTCCTCGTCCAGATTATACCTCTGATCTGGCTGGAGTTTAGCAGGAGCTGTTGTAGAGATGAGAAAAGAAGGAACAGGATTTAGGTCTTTCTCTTTAGGGTTCCTTTATGCATGTGTAAATTAAAAAAATAATAATTTGTAAGCTAGCTGGTTCAGAAAGACGCTCTAAAACGGAATCACTTTTTCCCGATCCAGGCTCAGACTACACTATATATTTTTTCTTTTCACAATGGATTAGGTGATGATAGTGACACAGATTCTTGGTGCGTCTTGGTTGGGACGGTGGCGATGGTATATGACACTGACGCAGTACATTAGACGCTGACCAAACACGGCACGGCTTTGCTCGAGTTTGTAGGTCATCAGGAAGGAGGGTAATGAAATTGTCAATCACGGTTACATAAGCTCTTGTGTATGATGCTGTCTTTTGTTTTTGGAAAAGAAAACAACGGGACAAGAATTGTGGAGCCATTCCTGGGTGTCACGGAGAAGGCAGTAGGGGTTATCTGTGCTTCAAAGAGAATGAGAGATAATGAATAATGCATATGAAACATTACATGCAAGTAGCATTTAGCATGTAACATGTAACAAGTGTCACAGTATGTAAACAGAAGAGGAGGAAAATATCGGATTTTGGGAATTGAATAGTTTGATAAATGAAGAATTGATTAGAATTGATATCGGGTGGTTTCATAGTCACTATAACTGCAGTCCTGTCAGAACAAATATTAAATATTGGAAATGTGTCGGCTACAACAAAACTGTAACGATTGGGCTGAACTTGTGTGAAAAGCT
The DNA here is from genome assembly GCF_052324685.1 of Brachyhypopomus gauderio. Lineage (NCBI taxonomy): Eukaryota > Metazoa > Chordata > Actinopteri > Gymnotiformes > Hypopomidae > Brachyhypopomus > Brachyhypopomus gauderio. Next base: position 13,885,805 of record NC_135220.1, on the reverse strand, counting down.
TCCATTTGTATTCTGTATCAGAGATGGCTCGCTGACTTTGGGATACCACGTCTTTTCACATTCTCTTTCATGTGCTGTCTCCCCTCTCCATCCCCGCCCACTCTCTCTCTCCCTCCCTCCCATAGGTGCCAACCTGTTGATTGACAGCACAGGCCAGAGGTTGCGGATAGCGGACTTTGGTGCAGCGGCCAGGCTGGCCTCCAAGGGCACGGGCGCAGGCGAGTTCCAGGGCCAACTCCTGGGCACCATCGCGTTCATGGCCCCCGAGGTAAGACTGGGCCAACACTGCACGCATCACCGCACCAGCACGCTTCGTTAATGCCTGGCCCCCAGCCAAATGCCAAACACAGGCATTCCCTCTCGGACGTGTGAATATACGACGTTATTCCATCCCGCGCCCACACAGGCCTTTTAACTTTCGGCATTTAAATGTCAATGTCCTCCAGCGAGACGGTCGCCAAGTCCGGCGACCCCTCTGTGTGGCATTGAGTCACGTGGCCAGCTGCAGAAACTGGGCAAAGTGGATTTAGACCTCTCACTAACTCCAAATGAAAGGAAATTGTAATCCTTTTGATATGGCCACAATAGGCAGGCCCCTTAATGCCTTGTTATCATTGTGGGCCCAAACCTTGTTTAATTGGGAGGCCGTTCAGCAGACCTGGCACTTGGATTCAGGACTGAAGCCTCTTCATGCTCTGCCGAGACCCTTCCCCCACCCCAACCCCCTCTTTACCCCCTGTTCTTTGCTGAGGGAATGCTAAATAATAAACGACCTCTTGGAGGACTGATCTCCGGAAGTTCTTAACGTGAAAGAATGAAAGAACTCTTAATTACTGTGGCCAAATCTACTGTGGACGAGCGGTTTTGTAAAGTCAGTTTACTTTTTTGAGCGAAAAACATTTTTGGGCTTCCCTTAACATAGTAAAACGCTGCCGGTTTTTTGAAGAGGCAGCACAGCTAAATGTTAGACTTCCTGTTGAGCCTAATTCATTTCGGTGACTAAATCTACAATACTGAATGGACTATCGCTCCACTATCGGTTAAACCACCTTGCACGTGTAGTGTAAATGGTGAGTGGGTTGTTTGTATGTATATTGGTGTGTGTGGTGGAGGCCCTTTTTGTGACGGGCTGCTCCTAACGGCACGGTGTGTCCCGTCAGGTCCTGCGAGGGCAGCAGTACGGGCGGAGCTGCGATGTGTGGAGTGTGGGCTGTGCCATCATCGAGATGTCCTGCGCCAAGCCGCCCTGGAACGCCGAGAAGCACTCCAACCACCTGGCCCTCATATTCAAGGTCAGCCACATGCCAAAAAAAAACCACAGTTCCATGCATATGGTGCATCTGTTCCGTGTCATGTCTTCACTGCCTGTTCTGTAACTTAAGAGCTGCATCGAGGATCCTGGATGAAAGTAGCTTTTAAACGTTTTATGAAAACCAAAAGATTTCTTAACAAAAAATAACGCTGCTGTCAACGGTGTTGCTCTATCGCCCTCTTGTGGCCGCAGCCTGCTCTATAAGCGCTCTGTGTACCCCCTCAGATTGCCAGTGCCACCACCGCTCCCTCGATCCCCCCGCACCTGTCCCCGGGCCTGAGGGACGTCACACTGCGCTGTCTGGAGCTGCAGCCGGCTGACCGGCCTGCCTCCCGGGAGCTGCTCAAACACCCCATCTTCCGCCACTGGTAGCCCTGAGGCCGCAGAGAAGCCGCGCTAGCACACTACTACTGCTATTACTACTGAAGGGACTGTCCGGTCCTGTCCGGTCCTCTCCGGTCCTGTCTGGTCCTGTCCTCCTCACTGCTGTGTTCCCCTCAGTACTAGCGCTAGCTCCATTACATGCGCATATGCGCACACACACACACACACACACACACACACACTCACCAACATGCACACACCAACAGTGAGTCCTTACTGCTGTAGTCGTAGCACATAACCTAAAAGCAGCATGCCTTCTCTCCCACGACAGTGCCTTTCTGAGAGTGCCATGTCTTCATACTGTACTTTTGATTCTTGGTCGAGGCGAGTCTGAGCTATGCGGTCAAATGCCTCTATCCATTTTTTTTTTTGTTTGGTTTTATTTTTTTTTGTTTTTCTCCCCAAATGAAGGTGCTCAGGAGGTGTGTTTTTGGTTTTTTTTTTTTTTTTTTTTTTTTTTTTTTTTTTTTTTACGTAGCCAGGTTTTTACTTTGGTTTTTTTTTTTATATGTAGCCAGATTTTCAGTCAAATTCCAGGGACTAAGCAGTCACCTGTCTAATTATCATTTCAGCCTGTTGGCTGGTGTCTTTGAACTTCTCTCACATTTTAACTTTTACTTTGTATTGTGCGTTTTACTGTTGGTCTATCACATTTTCTCTTGTGAAATGTTAAACACCATGAGTGGATTTCAGGGAAAGGTTGTTTTGGACAGGAAGAGAAGCTAGTTCAGTCAGCATTATGCTGAATAAGGCTGCTTCTAATGCCTGTATTTGTCTATATGTGTGTTGATTTTTTCCCCCCTGTCCAATTCTCAATGGAAATCCCTTGTAAATGGTTGATTTTTTTAATGTTACAGAGGTAAGGATGTATATTAGCTTTCTGGGTTTAACTGAGGTTCTGCATTGAGTTTTCATTTGACTTTGAGACCCAGTCCCAGCTGAACTATAATGTTACGATAAAACGTCACGCGGTTCATTATGCCCTCGTGTTCTTTCTTGGATGCTATCAGTACATGGGCCTTCAGCTTTTGATTTAGTGATGTTGACATTTGATCATGATTTTCCTCATCAGCCATGTTCTTGGTGCTGTTCGATGTCATGCAATTTTAAAGATTTTTTTTATTTTTTTTTATGTAGTTTGACATTTTAGTTCATCGTAAAGCAGATGACCAGTAATTTTTTATAAAGGATCAGTGTCCACCTGATCATTTCTGATGTGTGGAATGGTCATGGTCTTCGTCTTCTCTGTAATGAATATGAATGCTGTTGACTGTTGTGGTGGAGGGAAGTCACTGAGATTCTGCCTTTTTGTTCTTATAGATATTATTGGATTTAATAAGGAACCTGCCCCTTTCTCTTTTTTTTTTTTATCAGAAATGTTGAGCAAGTTTCTAAATCATGTTAATCGTATGAGCTATAACTCTTCAAGTGTTGGTGTTCTAGTTGTAATCACTGAAAAGATAAGATAATTTTTGAGAAATCCAAAAATGTTTGGAAAATTTGCATTTCAATGATGTTTGAACTCCCCTTACTCAAATCAAGTGAAGGGATGTCAACAATTTGACAATTTCAAGATTATTTTTAAAAGAGAAGTAAAGCTTTTATTTAATGCAAGTCTTATTTGCTTTGTGTGGAGTACAAGCTGATCAGACTTGAAGAGTTAAGATGTAAATATATATGAATTTTTGGTAGCTAAATGTATTTTACTTGACGCCTGTATTTTTATACCACACTTTTTCCATAAAATACATATTTTGTTTCTGCTTTGTATTTGTTTTATCTTTCTTTTCAATGTCTTTGTAAAAGCTTTAAAGTTAGTTATGCACTCTTTGCCTTTTCATATACTGGAAAATGGATAAGTTCAGTCAGATTCATAAAAGCTAATCAGTATTACGTAAAGATGGCAAACGCCTGTAATTCAACACTTCAGTTGTTCAGTTAACTTCCTCCTCTGGCCATGTTTGTTTTACTTCCTGCCTCCGTGTTGTAATCTTGGATCTAAGCTGGACTGGAATCGTGTGAAATAATAATGATGCTGTTTCTTGTTATCTGGTACTCCCCCCCCCCCCCCCCCCCCTCTTTTCTCCTCTTCCTTGTTCATCTTCGTTTTCTTTGAAAAAACGTCTTGCTGTTTATTCCAATCTACTACCTCAGGTGTCCTATAGAGTTTTCCTCTACCAAAGTTCACTTTCTCAATATATATATATAATTATATATATATAAATATATATTCTTTTGACTGTTATTTGTTTTTGATCTCTTTCTTTCAAAGATTTCCAGGGCTTAAGGGCTAACTTGTAATTAGCACCTTTTTATTGTGCAAATAAACTCATGAGATCTCTGGGTTTAAAAAAAAAAGAAAAGAAAAATTGGCTTAAGCTGTATCCTTTAATCTTAAGTATATTTGAGATGTTTTAATTATTAAAGTTTTTACCCCATTTGAAGCATTTTATAACAAATTTGACTTATTTTGGTGTTCGTCTTTAGAAAATAAAAATGGGAAGATGGTCTTGATCCTCTCGTATTTTGTCATCTTATTCTTTCAGACTGTTGTGTGTTTCTGCTATAATGCTTCACGGGTGTAGTGTAGGAGATGGCAAACAGAAATGAGGGCCTGAAGGGGCATGGCATGGTGATACCCTGCTTTAAGGAGCGCATTTGAAACATTTTTGCAGCAGTCCGGAGTCAAATTTGCAAATTTAATCTATTCAGTTGGTCGGTCCCGAACCCCCCCCCCCCTATGTATACACACTATTGGAGTAAGTCATCTCATTAGCCTAATGCAGCTAAAATATGGAGATTTATAGGAGGAGCCAAGGACTAAATTCGCCTACAATGGCAATATGCCAAAAATGTAACCTGAATTTTTAAGGTGACTTCAGATGCAAAATATTTAAATACCTACATATTTAGGTGCTATTTTCTCCGATTTGATTCCATAAAGAACAAAGGATACGCATTAAGATTGGAGTCAGTAATGACCATTAACATGGCTGAATATGAGTATCTAACATTTCATAAAATACTGGGTTATGAAACAAGTCTGGTCATCGTATGCTCAGTTAGAGGAGCAACATACGGATGTTGTTTTCATTCGGGGGTGTATGGCACAGACAGTATTTAAATACCAAATACCAAACAATGAAACACTATGAAAGTGTCCAATTCTAAACAAGTAGGATAAAAGGCCCTGATTTGAAGTCAGTCAGTCGAGGGTTAAGAGGTGGTGATGTACTGGGATGCATCCTCGTCCACCCAGAAGCCCCCCCCCCCCCCCCCCCCCCCCCCTTTCTCCTCTGTCTCGTTCCTATGTCTCTCCTATAGGCTATAGTTGGATGGTGTTAGATTTATGCTAGAAAACTGATCTGAAGATACTTCATTCATGCAAATAAGCTTGCAGAGAAACAAATTGTCATTTGACTAGTGTGCTTAAATACAAACCTACCACCTTGGTTAAGGTAGGTACAGTCACTCAAATGGACAGAGTTAGGATTCAACTGGGATTGCAATAGATGGGATTGTAATGTGAGCGTTCAGAGCTGATCAAATTACTCTGAACAGCAACTTGCTGGCAGTGATCAAGACAACGACTGCCTTAAAGTTACATTTAGGTGACCGGCCCAACCTCTAATAACTATATTCCCTCAGAGGACACTGATGTTAAAGCACCTTAATTTATGCTAGCTCAAATGCTTCCACTATCTGGTGACTACTGAGTTACACAATAACAAAGATGCATCCAGGAAACCAAGCTGGAAAGTAATGCAACGACCTTGTATAAAATAACCAAAGTTCATACATCCCAAATAAATGGGCTTCAATATCCTTGACTCATTGCTCAAATTCCTTGATGCATGCAAAAAAGCTGACTGCACTCCATCCTCACTACATCCACTATACTCACCACATATACTCCACTACATCCAACTATACTCACTACATCCAAAGATGCTAAACCTTTGCTATAGTAAGTCAAGTACTTAAGGCCTCTGAAGGCAAACAGCTATCTGACAAAGAGCTTGACAGTTTGGGAACTGCAATGCAGAACTGTCCCTGCTGCCACTACCAGTGTCACACACCTTAGGCACACTGGGATGAAAGCTGCCTCAAACAGAATGGCTTATTAGGCTTATTAAAGTGGGCAGCAGATATCTGCCATAGCCAAGGCTGTGCAGTAGCAATGTTTGGCAGCCAAACATCCCCCGTCTCTGGCTCCTTAGCTAGATTAGTTTATCCTGCCACTTATGTGCATTTTTGTAGCAAACTCATTTTTTTTGTTCAAATAAGGGAAAACGTCTTTTCTTGTTTATACTGGAACTCAGTATAAGTGCCTTTAATGAGCAAATGTGTTCTCACTGAGGGGTTGGGTAATATTGTTATATTCAAACTCAAACATGTTGATGTATGCCTATGACCTTAAATGATTTTATGGCATTTTGGTGGGTACATTTTTAGATTGGACTTCTCAAGGTCTCTAAATTGTACACTATCAGCCAATGTTGTTTCCTGTGTACGGGACACTGTCTGAAATAACCTGATCTCGCTCCTCTCATTCTGGTCTGAAGAGAAATATCTATTTAAGACATGAAATAAGCTTTTTTTTACAGGTCACCCTTCAATATACAAAGCAATATCCAATCAATGCCCAGGCATTACAGGTCATTAAGTCCATTTAAAAATGTTATAATTTTAGACCATCTTGAAAAAGAGACACACATCTCATCCAGCAGTCCTCTTTGAACACTCCTCAAGGCTAATGGCATGTGGTGACTCATGGTAGACCAAACAGCATATGGACAAATGAACCCTGTTGGTTGGTGACTTATCAACCATTTTGATGGCATGCTCATACTCACAGCTGCTTTTTTGTCACTGACAGGTCTAATGTAGGGTGACCAGATTTGGGTTTCTGAAAAGGAGGACACCTTTTGTGCTGGGTGGGGGTCACCGGTGTATCGATGAATGATTTAGGTGGATGGTGTGTCAGGGCAGAATTTTTTTTTTCTTTAACTCCTCCGTAAACGTACACTTTCGTTTCGGCATTGCCGTAGAACCGGCGGACACACGTGCTTTCGCTTGTAAACACTTTTGCACTGTACATGTATTCTGTTTGAGGCAGTCGAACAAAATTTCGGAACAAAATTCCCCCGGTCTTTAGGTCTCAAAAGTAGGACATGTCTGGCACTCAGGAAGCATGTATCTAACACGGTACATCTTGCATTCATCTGTTATCATTCAGTTTGTTGACATGTTTTTTTATGTATTGAGGACCAGAAAACATATATAAAGGATTTAAGGGCACTTTTGTATTTCTTGGTGGCCAACGGCTACAAGGCCAGCCATTAAAAAAGTTCAGCTGTGTTGAGCTGGACTGCAGTAGTTAGGATAGTGGGTTTTCCTATGGAGATGTTGCCTGCTAGATGCCCTGCTATTGCTGCAATGTCACTTGATACTACAGTAGCCTACACAAATTGTGAGCCTTTTTAGGAGTCTGCAATTACTGTAGGCTTTTGTTACTATTTGTGCTACTAAAGTTAGTGTGCTTAGACTGAGCATTAGAGACAGTTGGGAGAGAGTGGGTGAAGAACAGAACCTCAGAGACTAACTGGATTTTTATGCTAACAGTGAAACAGTGAAACTAACAGTGATCAGAATTAGTCAGAAAAATGCAAAATAATTTAGAATTACAAAGTCAGAGATGACAAGTTCACAACTCTCTCTCTCTCTCTCTCTCTCTCTCTCTCTCTTTCCTAAACCAGCAAATCCCGGCACTGTTTGTGGTTGCTGACTCAATTGTGTCGACGTCTTGCACCACCTGGCACTTATTGACTACGTGGAACTACAGCATGGCTTAAATTCCCCTCTGGATTTAATGGTAGACGCCCCCTGGTATTGAGTCCCTTCTATGATGAGTACACAGAGGTGGTGTCTGTTGAATGTTGGGCCCTGATTGGTGCACTAATGTTGTCAACCCCAGTGATAACCTCAACGACATTCTCTTCATTACAAGGCTGCTTTACTGCTCCCAGCTCCAAGGAAGTTGAAACACTTATCAGAGTGTTTGTCGTCTCTTTCACTGTCCTTATCATTATTGCATTTCTGATACTAATGATGTCCTCTTTGTTTTGAATCTGTACTTGTATCCAAAATTATCTCAAATTTGTGAAATCTATCCAAGCATGGAATGTTGAATAGGCATGTGCCCCAGTATAATTCTGTTTAGTTTTTAGGCCATGACCCTGCAAAAACCTGGGATAGGTTGACTGAACCTGCCCTTTGATTCTCTCCATTAGAAAGAATCAAAGAGGGTATTGAAGGAATCCATATGCTCTTCCTATATATCCTATATGCTTATGTTTCTCTTATCTCTGCTTCTCTTTGAAGTTACTGTTGACAGATTTGCACCTAAGGTTTGTGCTACGTGTTAGGCGTATCTGGTGCTAGGCTGATCTGAAGATACTCCACATGTGCATATACCCATTGAGTATATGAAGAGCCGTCCCATATTCTAACTCATCTTTGCTGAAGTTCTAACATCAGTCTCATATAGGTATAGATCCCAAATAACCCTGTGAAAAACCGACGTGAAAAGCAAATAAGCAATGGCCATCCAACATTAGCTAGCTAGAAACAGCCAGGCTATTATTTTGTGAAAAAACGAACGTAACCGTCTGAGAACTAGAGCACCATCTCCTGGACAAGAATTTATCAGCCCTTCCAGAATCATGTGCAAATCTAATTTCCTCAGACTTGCTAGAATGTTCATGAACTAACAGAGTAACCAAATCTGTTTATAACCTGTTGTGTGTAGCTACCATCTGGAGTCAAGACTGATTGGGATGACATACTATTTGATTAACCTACAGTGGTAATAGGCCACCTAAATTGGATTTTAAAACATTAACTGCAGCCTTATCAGAAAAAATATATATTTGCTTTACAGTTTACTTAAACAATTTGCCATGCTACCTTTAATAATGTCTTCAGTCTGAAATGCTTAAAAGTATTTTTTCCTGTAGTACTATTAAGAGGTTTTTAAAGAGAATGAGTGTTACAAAAATGAATCTTAAACAAATATAACAAATATTTTAAAATAGTTAACACCTATTGTATTGTAAGACAAAATATTCTAATTAAACTCAACTCATCTCATGTTTAGCTGTATAGGTTACTGAAGATATTTGGATCAATCAAAAGGAAAATGTTTGCAACAAATATTATTCAATTATTACTATTAAATTGAGTCTTAATAATTATAACGGAGATACGTCCTTATCATTCATATATTCAAGTACATGCATTTTTAAAGAAAACCCTTACTTGTTTTTAGGCTATATCTTAATACTGTGTCAAATACGTCATTCGCGATATAGAACGTGAAGACTATTTTATGCGTCTTCATATCCAGCCTGACATCCTCAATCTAACTCCGTATGATTCTTCGCGTATTCGCGCACAAATGCCTCTTACTATGGCCAGTACTCACATGTCTCCTCTGATTGGTCGTCGCTCTCTCACCATACACCGTCATTCACTCACACCATTGAACCACTAACAGCACGTCTTGCTAGAGCGTCGCTGATTGGTGTGTAACTTGAAGGGGCGGGAAAAAAATAAACTTGAGAATCTTGGTTCTCTGCGATGATTGGGCACGTGAAACGCGTTCAAAAAAGTAATATGGAGCGCACAGGTACAGTCATCTTAACATATATAAAGAGATGATTAACCTATGTGCCCAAGCAGATTGTGTCCACGCCGCATTCGGCAACAGAATCGATAGGTTACAATACTTATAGTGATTATTTGTTATACTTCTTGAAGAATTGAACACTTGTAAAGGTGAGTGGTATTTATTATCTCATATCTAAATAAATCACGTAGCCTAAAGGATGTTCAGTTTCGTGTTGCATATGGCTGTTTTAGTTACTAGCACAAGCAACATTTCAAATGTTCACGTACTAACATGTAAGATTTTAATTTAGCATTTTGATTATAGAACACAAATAAATAAATTAAATAAATAGATGCTAAGACGCCAATAGCTGTTGTAATGTATATTAACCTATGACGGTTCACGTAAAAAAAAGTGTAAAAAAGTGTTAAAAGTAAAATATGTTACCAATCCATGACAAAGAACACAACTGATGGTTCTGTGGTTTCTAATGAAATACTACATCAGTAAAAACTTGAGGGATAAACACTGTCCTAAAGCCAAAGTCAAATCACAACACTGAACTGAAATAGCTGTCTATATGTCTACATGTTGAACCTGTTTATATTTATTACTTCTATTTCTTTAAACATATAATCATACATAAATTCGAGTCGCTTCACAATGTTTTTAAATAGGCAATGTGGGCAGTGAATTATCGGTAACCACCACCACCACAAATAATAATAATAATAATAAAAATAATAATAATAATAATAATAAATAATAGCATTTGTATATTTGTTATAATTATATATATTTGTTATGTATTATATATATTTGTTATATATTGTTATAATTATATATATATGTATGTTATATATATTGTTATAATTAACGCCAAATGACGTCTAACAAAGGATCCAATTAAGACGATACGCACAAAATAGAAAAAATTGTATATATTAAAAATAAGAATATTTACATTTACACCAGAGATAGAAGAGGTAGAATAATGATTTATGCAAGCCTCAATAACTCAATAATATTGTATTTGCCAAAAAGGGTAAAACGCATATTAGGGGTCTCATTCACAGACTAATATTAACTAATATTAGACTAATCAGACTAATATGTAGGCGTTGCCCTGTAGCGGATCTCCAGCGCGCTGAACCGGAAGTCGGTCCGTCGCTTTACGTTGTCCGACTACACCCGTCACATGAAAAAAAAACTGACCTTATGTTCTCTGGGAAGTGGCAGCAACTCTCTTCTTGACATTCAGATAGTTTCTACTATATGATTCTAAGGTAAGAGAACACAAGGTTGTGGGGGGACTCTTAGAAAAGTCGTTCTCTCGTCGGAGTAAAAAGTTAGATTGTGAATTGTGAGGACGTGTGAGCCGGTGGCTGGTGGACCAACTATGGCGCTATCTGGCTAACTGACGCACTTGCTAGAATAACACGGTTGTCTTGTTCTGGAGCTAGCCGGTGTCATTACTCCCGGTTCATTTGCAAACATGGTCATCTACAAATCCTCGATGACTAACACGGTTTTGAACGTTTTAACAGACCCGTGTTGTTCGGTTATCTAGCGTTAGCTACGTGGCTGACACCGTAAGGTCAGGGACAAACTTGGTCAGACCAGAGACCGTCCCTGGGTCAGACGGTCCCTCGGCCTGTCAGCCAGGCGACACTTACCCCTCACCTAATGTTGGTGGTGCTATTCCAATGTGTGCCAGCTAACTAGGTATTTTAGTTAATAAGGAACATTTAACTAGATATAAGTCCTATGAGATTGTAGCAAGAGCTGATGAATTGGCTTTGTAGAAAGAGTCGAAAATATCGTTTGATAATATATATATTATGTATATGTATAGTATTTTCGTGATACTGGTGATGCGAGGTAACTTCCAGCTGCAATATTAAATTCGTTTTACTTCTTTTAAAATTATAGCAAAAACAAGTAAACTACAGTTTACTTCCAAAACATAAATGTTTATAGTTTTCCCCATAATTCATGATGTAAGCCGAGGAGGAATTTAAACATACTGTACTGATTTGGTCTTATTGATCAGACCAGTGTAACTAGGTAAAGGTTCATTGCATTCCAGCTTTGTGACCTTTACACCACTACCTAAACCTTTAATCCCGTCGTTGAAGATTTACCTGTATTGCACGCTTGGACACGACTTTTTTTTCTCCAAAGGTTATGAATGGAGTAGGGTACTTTGATACTTCGAGAGGTTGTTGACTTGTCTGGTGCTGTTATTTCGCCATTTCCAAATAGATAATCATTCTAGTTCTGTGCATTTTTCTTTCACAGTCCATTCACTATGCCTGGATCTCTTCCTGCAAACTACGTGGCAACTTGGCCCAAAGATGTGGGCATCATTGCTATGGAGGTCTACATTCCATCCCAGTATGTAGACCAGGCAGAACTGGAGGAGTTTGATGGTGTCGGAGCGGGAAAATACACAGTCGGTCTCGGCCAGGCGCGGATGGGCTTTTGCTCAGACCGGGAAGACATAAATTCTCTCTGCCTGACTGTGGTGCAGCGGCTTATGGAGAGGAACCACCTGTCGCACAACAGCGTCGGAAGACTAGAGGTCGGCACAGAAACCATCATCGACAAGTCGAAGTCTGTTAAGACGGTACTAATGCAGCTCTTTGAGGAGTCAGGAAACACTGACGTAGAGGGCATCGACACCACTAATGCGTGCTATGGAGGCACCGCTGCACTTTTTAACGCCGTCAACTGGGTGGAGTCCAGCTCCTGGGATGGTAAGCAACCTCCAGTCATCCCTTCTAGTCGAGTAATTAATGAATGCACAGCCCCGGGTTGCATCTGTGCTCCACATGACATTATGAACTACATAGCTCATTTCCCAAAACCTAAGCTTGCACTGTGACAGTCCATTTTTTTCTTTCTTCTGTGGGAATAATTAAATAGTCAGGTGATCTTATTTGTTGTTCCTATTGTAAGTGCCGTTTTTCAATGTTTGCGTGTGGCAGGCCGCTACGCTCTGGTCGTGGCAGGAGACATCGCCGTGTATGCCACAGGCAGCGCTAGGCCGACGGGAGGGGCGGGGGCGGTGGCCATGCTGGTGGGCCCCAACGCTCCTCTGACGTTTGAGAGAGGTATGTGGCCCTGTTCACCATCAGCCCTCATGAACTTTGGCACATTTGCATCACTGCTTTTCCTAGAAAAGCTTACAAAACAGCTGAGGTCAAAGTCGGCACATTGCTGTGCTTAACTTTGTTTTGTGTGTCCAAACTGATAACATGCGACGAAACCAATTTCAGTTTAAAAGTCTGGCACAGTGTGTTGAGTTGATTGTCACAAAATTATTAAATAACCACAATGAGTTCCATCGTCAGCTTCTGACATTATGCTCACCTGGTTATTTCTGTGCCCAAATACTTTCCAGTACAAAGAACATTTTTTAATGTTCTCTTTAATGTTGTTTCTTGGTAGGTCTACGAGGGACCCACATGCAACATGCTTATGACTTTTACAAACCTGACATGGTGTCTGAGTACCCTGTGGTGGACGGCAAGCTCTCCATCCAGTGCTACCTCAGCGCATTAGACAGATGCTACTCGGTCTACCGCAATAAGATCCAAGCCCAGTGGCAGAGAGGTATGTAGTATGACACGCTTGACATGACATGAGCTGTTTTATGTGTGGTTGGTCAACACTCCAAACGTGCCTTGACCACGCGTCCACAACATCTCGCTCAGCTTCTCTAAGATAACTGCCGTTGTGCACACCTTATTTTTTTATACATGATTTACATGCACCGTGTTGTCATGGTTCAGCCACAAGTGTTTGTCTGATCATTTCAGAGGGCCTCGAGAGGCGATTCTGTCTGAGCGACATTGGCTTCATGGTCTTCCACTCTCCCTATTGTAAACTGGTTCAGAAGTCTTTGGCCCGCCTCCTACTCAATGACTTCCTGTCTCACACCAACCCCAACATGGAGAGTGGTCCTTTCAGTGGCTTAGAAGCATTCAGGTCAGTGGCAATCTATTAATGTGTGAAACATGCGAGATGAAGCAGATTGTAAGCGTTTAAGAACAGTTTGCACATTGAAGACCATCCTTTACCATAAAGGTAAAACCTGCCATAAAGGTTAGAAGTTCACATGCAGGCCAGATACTTCAGCATCTACAGCTACAGGCCAGTTTTGTGTAGTCGTAGTGCAGTAACAAAAAGACCAGTTACCAGTAATGTGAATTATTTACACATGGCCATTGTTACTTTTGGGTCTGCCATTTGTACTTCAGTGGATTTCACTCCTGTTCTTCTGTGAAGGGATGTGAAAATCGAAGACACGTATTTCGACCGCAATGTGGAGAAGGCCTTCATGAAAGCCAGCGCGGAGATGTTTGAGCAGAAAACCAAGGCCTCCCTCCTCATCTCCAACCAGAACGGCAACATGTACACCCCGTCTGTGTATGGCTGCCTGGCTTCAGTTCTAGCACAGTATGTACCGGTGCACCATCTTCTCAGGCCTGCCCGGCCTCCCGCTGTCTGTGGGAGAGTTCGCACTGCACAGTCACTCACGTGTAAACTCCTTTGCGCAGACACACACCTCAGCAGCTGGCGGCCCAGAGGATCGGCGTGTTCTCGTACGGCTCGGGCTTCGCCGCCACGCTCTACTCCCTCCGAGTTACGCAGGACGCAACGCCCGGTCAGCCAACAGACACGTGCGCACAACACAACACGCAACTTGACCACTCGATTTAGGGTGATTCATCACGCGTGTGCTTTTTCAGGCTCCATGCTGGATAAACTTGTTTCCAGCCTGTCGGACCTGCAGGTCCAACTGGACACCAGGAAGAGGGTTCCTCCTGCTGTATTTGCCGAGAACATGAAGCTCAGAGAGGAGACGCATCACTTGGGTATGCCTCAGGGACCTCCTCTTACCTGGCACATGCGCTCTCCTTCCAGCTCTCCCCTGGAGTGCATTCTGGGTTTTTTTTTTTCTAAAAGTGTAGATTAGAGATACTGAAATCAGCCATGTTTGCGTTTTTGACGCCAGCATCTTCTCTCCAACAGCGAACTACATCCCCCAGGGTTCAGTCGATGAACTGTTCCCAGGAACATGGTACCTGACCCGCGTGGACGAGAAGCACCGCAGGTATTACGCCAGACGCTCCCCGGATGAGCACGGGCCCCTGGGGGCAGCGCTGCCCCACCCTGTGACCACCAGCGAGGTAAGACGGAGCAGAACGCGTCTTTGCTGTAGACGGCTGCACCGTGTGCCTCCCTGAAGCCAAGCTGCCCGAGCTGCCCATGATGTTTCTGACCACACCTGCGTTTCTCTCCTCCTCTAGAACATCCCCAGCCCTGTGAAGAAGATGCCACGCATTCCAGCAACCACAGCCGTCCCGGAGGCGGTCGCCGTTAGTAACGGTGATCACTGATGTTGACCTCTGTGAGGTTTTATCGGCCCACGGGTGACTGGTGTATTTCAAAATTTAGAACGAGAGAAAGGAGAGAGGAGCAGCTTCTGCCTTATCGTTGATGCATCTCAATGAATGATGTGAAATACACATACGTTTTAAAGTGTTGATGGTTAGGACTGGTTTACTCCGTCACTGTGTTTAAGCTCTTTCTTTCTCTCTTTTTTTTTAAACGAAGGTGGGCTCCCATTAGGATGTAGAGAGGTTTCCCTGTGCTAGACCCCACATCTGCAGCTGACCCAGTTTAGGGATAATAATGGACATGTACTATCATATGCCCACCCACCCCATCAAAGCCTGCTGCTCAGAACTGATGATCTATGCAGAGTTATGAAAGAGAGATTGCAAATAGTCCTCTGTCTGCTATCATCCAGTTGGCATCTTCAGGCACTTTTGTTCCTGTGCTTGAACACACAGACGTCTGAGAGGGAGACGTGAGAATCTCACACTAGATCTGTGAGGGTGGGTCTGTGAGGGTGGGTCTAAAGGGAAACTTGCCTTTGTTTACTTCTCCCTCCCTCTTTGTTGATCAAATGCTGCTCGTCTGTCTTGGCCCACGCTGCTGCCGTTTCTGTAAAACTGGACACGTACGTAAGCGATGGTGTCCTATATACCTCGTGGTTTGCGAATGTTTGTCATCGTTTTAAATCGTTCTTTTATACACCTTTAAGGGTGTCACCACGACCAATATCGAGGGAGATAAACTCAAGGCAATATGTTTTATTTTTGTTTTGTTTTTTTTACCCAAGTGTTAATGTTAGTCGTTGCCGATTCTCAGGCACTGTCAAGGTGCCACATCACCCTAGGAACACATTATCTACATAATTCTGCAGATCCTTGACTGGCTTACTGTCACTTTAATTCAGCAGTGAGAGAAGACCTGCCCACTAAAAAGTATAAATACTTTAGATCAGTTTAGATTCTGGAACAGCTGGTTGTTGCTGGTGGGTTCACTGTCTAAATAATTAGCACTTAAAGTGAACTGAGGATAAAAAATGTAAGTTCTCCTCAAAAACAAGAGACTGTTACACACATGGGGTTGTAGAATAAGGTCTTTCATTGATTGTGATTATCAGGGGATAATTGAAAGGAAAATGTGTTCTTAAGAAGCTTCACGTACAAGTCCACTGCCCCATTGAAATGATGCTGTTGGATTGTTCCTGGAACCACAAGGCAAAAAAAAATTGAGACAAAGAAATCAGAGAATTCACTGAATGTTAATGAGACCCACCTATAAGGGTGGTGTTATGGCATAATTTGGTCTCATTCACTGAATGTTAATGAGACCCACCTATAAGGGTGGTGTTATGGCATAATTTGGTCTCATTCACTGAATGTTAATGAGACCCACCTATAAGGGTGGTGGTATGGCATAATTTGGTCTCATTCACTGAATGTTAATGAGACCCACCTATAAGGGTGGTGTTATGGCATAATTTGGTCTCATTCACTGAATGTTAATGAGACCCACCTATAAGGGTGGTGTTATGGCATAATTTGGTCTCATTCACTGAATATTAATGAGACCCACCTATAAGGGTGGTGTTATGGCATAATTTGGTCTCATTCACTGAATGTTAATGAGACCCACCTATAAGGGTGGTGTTATGGCATAATTTGGTCTCATTCACTGAATGAATTGCTTTGACGTATTCTTTAAAAAAAACTATATGCATTTCAGATCAAGTGAATTTCAAAGTGCTCCGTTTGTGTTTGTAAAACACTCATTTCTGGTCTGTTTTCTTTGGTCCTTTGCCATTGGTTGTCTAGTCTGCCAAAGAGCAGATCCTTTCTAACAAGATCACAGTGTAATGAGTTTGAACAGTAGCACTCTTCAGAGCGGCCTCAGCAGTAGCAGTGTACTGTCTCTCTGGGCTGGTTTAAGGAAAACCAGGGTCTTGGGACAACAAGATGGTAACTCTACTTCTTCAATTCTTTAAAACCTAAAGGGCTTATGAAGTATCGTTTTTGCCATATACTTTGTCAGCCGATTGGTCTCATGAATGTAGACATCGATGAAACTGGATGTTTGATGACTTCCACACTGAGTGATTCATTTAGATTGGATGGCGTTATTAAAAATGGGCTTAATGTACTGTGTAAACATCTAAGATGGCAGCCTGAGACACTGTACTAGAGACCTGCTGCATTTGTTTGCATTTCCTTGAGAATATCTTTCAGTATTGTACTGATGCAAATTGCTCAACTTCAAAAAGCCTTATTCTAAGCATGTTCAGAATATTTTTCTTTTCCATTTTACAGCCAAAACAATTCAGCTCTGTCCGCTCTAAGGTTTTAACTTGAAACGGCTAATGTTTACAAGTTTCTCTGTGATCAGTTGTACCAATTTTTGCTGAGCAATGTACAGTACTAGCTGTAAAATTATTTATATTTGTAGATAAATTGGTGACTGATCAAGTGTAACTTTTGTAGAAAACGAGCTGTATTAAAAAAAAGATGTACACATTGTATGCAAAAATGTATGAAGAAATTAATAAATATCTTAATTTATCCATGTTGTTTTTGTTCTTTGAGTCAGAATAAATGGAAACAGTTTATATAAAACAGTTGCACAAAAATGATTGGTCATTTCATATCTTGCAAATATATATAGATTTTGTGCAAAAATATTGGAACAACGTTGATTTTTCTTCAACATTGGTTAGTAGATTTGGTCCAACCAATATTTGTTCTGTTCTTTGTGATCTAAATGGTATTGCACACTAAATTAACCAAAGCCAGGCAATCTCTTTTCTACCATTGAAAAACGGGAGTGTCCCACAGGGCAGATTTGGGCGCCATCCGAGTGACACGGAAGAAGTATAAAAGTTTTGCCTTAAACCACTTCTGTTGTGAAACTGAAAGCTAACTCGTCAGGTCCAATATCAGGAAGCTGTGGGGGCAAGGTTCATTTGTGAATTTTTTGCTTGTTTGTTGTTTTGCCCATTATATCTAGTCCATTAGTATAGTTCTTGGATATAGTTCTGATTATGACTTACGTGTCTGTTTAACAGGTCTTTGACATAAAGTATGCACATTTAGACGAGTTCCTCACTTTCTGTTTAACTACCCGTTTGTTATCGAATACGTTTATGTTTTGTTGCTGTACTATTATGTACCACGAGATGGCGCTATTGTATGCTTGTACGCCGAGCTTTGATTCGTCAAAAAGTGGCTTAAACTTATCCTACCCGTTTCTAACATATTTATTTACTATGACAAACATCATACGTTGCCTTATGTAGCGATCACCCAATATTATCTCGATAAGCAGCAGCCTAACTGTTTTCAATACGGGAGGAAGTCATTTAAACAAACACACACACACAAAAAAGCTACGATATGTTTAACGTTTTCGATTCATCCATCCATCTTTAGAGAACTACCGCGTTCCCATTTTTGTGGGGGGGATTTTTGTTGAGGAAAACGGCATCCGGTTTAAGAAGAAATCTTGGCCAACATCTCTCTGTACGCCCTGCGTGTAGCCGGGCCGCTGCAGGGTGGAGTTACTGCACCGCCTCAAACGGGCGGCGCACAGGGACGGAGTCGAGAAAACCCAGTCTGACCTTCAGCGGGCTGTTCGGAACACACTTCACCGCTGGGGAACGGGATTATCGTGCGAGGCTGGACCGCCAGAGGACGAGGAGAGCGCAGGTGAGACCGAAGACGGGTCCGTTTTCTGGGGAATCTTGTTTTTTTTAACCAAATGTAACTACCGAAACTTTGTGACGGGGGGGAAGTTCGTTCAACACGGAACCCGAGCCTGCTGGCCTGTGGTGTGCATGCGTGTACAGACCCAGAAATGGACCTGTACACTTAAAAATGTTCGATAAACGGTTGCCGGTGAAATGCAGATGTTTTTTAAAAAGTGAAGGATCCGATTGCGGGTGAGAGTAACGGGTGAGGTCGGTGTGGAAAGTCCAAGACGGAAGAATAACTCGTATTTTCCCCACAGCCTTCGTTGAGTTGGTCCGTGAAAAGTGGGTCGTGGACCAGTGTCGGGGGGCTGGTGAATGAGGTCTGGTCGTGACAGCCCAGTTCGAGCTTCTTTTTCGCCATGGGGCGGGCTTGGTGTTCCGGCCTGTTGTCTACAACTTTCTCCAACTGTCCACGCGTCATAGCGCGAGTGTGGCGGTGCGGCCGAACCGGGACCCGTGGCAGCTGTATCTATATCTGTAAACCTCCGAGAATGTCAGTGTTGCCGTTTGACTGTAGCAGGTTGAAGAACGTCCTCGTCCCGTCAGCCACGAGTTGTAACAATATAGCGCAAA
Source organism: Brachyhypopomus gauderio (assembly GCF_052324685.1). NCBI lineage: Eukaryota > Metazoa > Chordata > Actinopteri > Gymnotiformes > Hypopomidae > Brachyhypopomus > Brachyhypopomus gauderio. The sequence goes on along the minus strand of NC_135220.1, from coordinate 13,866,719 downwards.
TTCACGTTACTGCACTGTGTAACGTGTGTGTGTTTTGCACACACCACTGTGTGTTTAGTACAGATCACGTACGTGTCACAGTGGTTGTCAAACAAGTTATACCTTCAAAATAATGCACCCTCCGGGCACCAATAGTTTGACGCTGCTTGGGGTGTGGTGACAACATTTTTTTTGCCTGATATTGCACAAGACTTCAACTCTTATATTCACCTTTAAAGGGGGTTAGCTTGAGATTGTGCTAGTGCATAAATGGTAAGGATACATACTCTGCATACTTTGCATACTAAGGAGGTAGCCTTATTTGAATCATAATTACATTCACATGCTTACTGGTTTGTGTAAATATTTATTGCATTTTTGCGTAAAAGCTTAATTAGGTTTGATTTATTGTTAAAACACAGAGCTGTTCATGATTTCACTTGAATACTCCCTGTTGCTCCATTGATTGCATTTTTACTTTTGAAAGTTCAGGTTCTGTGTCCAAACATTACAGCAACTAACATTAAAGCCGGCTTGTAAAAACAGGTTGGCCGCTGTGCTGTATAATTCTGAGAGTAAACACAGAGCCTGTTCTAACAGATCTGTCTCTCAGCAGCTGTGGCGTAGCCAAGGTCACTGGGTGGTTTTGCTGAAAGATTGCTTATGACCCAGCACTCGTCCCGGTGCAGTTTGCCCCACTTCCCGCGGGTCTGCTGGGCAGGAGTTGTCCCGGGTGTCCTGGGTGTCTTTGGCGTCTTCAGTCTAATCACGTCCCCTTTTATGAATGAGCTGAAAGTGCACTTGGATCAGTTTTGTCTCCCAGGGCTTTAGACTCATCGGCTCATGTGAGACCCTCAGACTCATGAGCTCACGTGGGGGGTGTGAGCTGGGGTTGAGTGTGTGTGTATTTGTGAGTCTAAAAAGACCAGAGTGCTGGATGAAGTTGGACTTCACTTGTATTCCAAGCTGATTCAAATTGTATATAACGATATATTGTTGTACTATATAAACATAACATCATTTTTTTGTGTCATGAAAGCTTGTGGAAGGGTCTTCTGCTGTGCACATAAATGTAGCCTTTGCACACACTCAGCCATTAGTGTGCATCGATCATTTGGGGTAAATAACGATCACTCCGGGCCTTAGTCAATATTTCAGACTAATCAATAAGGCTCTGAGCGATCTGCCCATTTGGACCAGCTTGGCTAGTGTGTTTCACAGGATGATGTGCGGTGACTTAAACAACTTCCCTGAGCCATTTGTGCATGTGAACTTGATCCTGCTGTTCTTCGCTGCTCATCAGGTCACTGGGGCATTGGCCATTGTTTCTGATATAAAGCGTGAGCCAAACCTTTCTACGAGCCTGTTATTGTTATAGCTGCTCCAAGAAGCTGTCCAGGATGTCGGTTCGTATCTCTTTCCTGTTATTGTCCTCTGGAAAGGAGTGACACAGGAGAGATGGGACAGTGTGTTGTTGGAGATAGAGCCCCTGTCGTCCGTCTGCCGGGTCTGTCGTGCACGCATGCGCAGACGGTCCATTAGCAGCGGCGTGGGAGAAACGGAAGCATCAGGAGCGACGCCACTGTAGACTGATCCCAGGTCAGCTCAGACCGGCGAGCAGCACGCATGTTGTCCCCGCACGCTGCAACAAGGTTGCCATTGATGCTCCACTGTGCACCATGTGGTGGGTCAGTGGGAGGGCAATAAAGGCTCCCTTTGTCTCACTGAGGGGGGCACTGGAGGAGAATCCTGCCCCAAACAAGAGGAGGGGTGTGTAGGTGAGGCACTGGGGCCTGCGTCTGACCCTCCCAGCAGCTCGCTAGCAACCCGCCCGGGCCAACTCTCAGAACCGGCCCCAGGTGGTCCCCGTTCCCTGGCCATGAACGCTGTGGTAGCGCTGAGCCTTGTAAGGACAAATGGCTACTTGTAGGCCAGAGAGCAGAATAAAGCCAGTGATAATATTTTTACATTTTTTTCAACAAAAAATCTATTTTTCCACTGTTGGGACAGACCACATATTTCAGATTTCAATATGGTCTGAATTGTTTGGATGTGGAAGTTGGGACAACATGACATGAACTTGTCGTCTGCTGTTGGGTGAATGTTCCACTCACAAGCACATTTGATGTTTACATCAAAGATAATAAAGTTTGTTGTTGGATAATGCTGGATGAAATTGAATTTGGATATTTCACAGCCATACTTGTCAACATGTTTGCAGTTTTTTTGTTTGTTTTTTTTACTTTTTTAACTTCATGGTCTAACATATTAGACTTAATATGATTTATATTTCATATTTTTGTTGTGCATTTCATAATAGCCAAACACAATTCTTTAGGTATGTTTAGCATCTGAGTTGCTTCTGGTTCGAGGTTTCTCAGTTTTTATTATTGTGCAAGTGTCTTTGTTGGGCCTTGGTGAAAAGTCTTTCGTGTGTAACTCTCAGGACACGCCCCCAGGACACGCCTCCAGAACACACCCCCAGGATGGTCCCATCATTCTCACATCTTCTAAGAAAGTATAGAACCCATAAACAGATAAAGATACGAAACCATGGAGGGTTTTAACATGCCGCGAGTAGTGGTGTAATGGTACATATAGCTGATGTGCAGTCATATGGAGAATTTGTCGTAGCCTGTGTGCAAAGATGGATTAATTTAATGAGGAATCAAATATCACAAGTGTGAATTCCACATGGAACCTTAAGCTATTGGCTAAGCTTGGCTCAAGCTCATTGGTGTTTGACTCAATCACACTCTGGCGAATGAAATGACACACTGAAGTTAGAGGACCACCCTGCTTATTTCAGTTCCGCGCAATTGGAAAATTTGGGCTTACAAGTAAACTTGGATGTGATTGGTAGGGTGGTGTGTTTGTGTTACAAGTAAACTTGGATGTGATTGGTAGGGTGGTGTGTTGGCATTGTGCATGGAGGACACGAACAAGCTAACTCAGTCAACAGCACCAGACACAATGCGTTTGTATGTTTAACATACAACATGCTTGTAGCTGATTGCAACCAAAAGCCTTTTGTTTGTTTATTTATACATTTTTTACAGCCCTACATAAAAGTATGTGAGAGTGCATGTTCACTGGTTACATTTTCATAATGCACTAAAGGCTGTACCAACTACCTCGGGGGAGGAATATACAACACTGGGTGGAACCTTCTCTGCTTTGCACTGCTGTCTGTTCAAAATAACCCACCCTAGCCTCACACATTTGGGGAGGGGGGTGATAGTGTGGGGTGCTTCTCCTCATGGCACTGAGCTCTTACCGATCCCCGTTGTCCAAACTGGGGTGTGATCTGAAATGTGACTGCCCCCCCCCCCCCCCCGTCCTATCACCCTCCCAATGTGAAGCATGCCTGGGTTTGTAAAAGGCACTATATAGATAAATGTTATTCTGTGTATTCTGTGCACCTTAGCCAAGGTTTTATTGCTGTGTTCTGGTTTTGCCCAGTATTTTAGCAGCTTTATTGCACATGCACCAACAAAGCCATTATTATTGTATATCACTAAAGGCATTGATTACAAGGTACATATCTTACTTTCATACTAGTTGACCTGCTGAACTAGCACAGTCATCCTGGACCATTAGCATACATTGCAGTACGCTCCACTCTTACCAAGGGAGGCCTAGTATGGCACAAGAGCTGTGAAGGGCTGCAGAGAGGCGTGACCAGTGCTGGATTTATGTGTGGAGCACACAGAGAGCGGCCCACGCTCGCTCCCGTTTAGGAGATTTGGGCTCGTGGTTTGTTTTAAGGTGCGAGAGGCTGCCTCTTGCCAGTGTTTTTCGAGGCGGCCATATTTGGTCAACATGGTCCAACGGTGAGAGAATGCTCACTGTCCGGGCCAGTTGGATTCCCTCATCCTCTGAAAGGTTGACGGTTCTTCAAAGCTGTCAAGCCCAGTGAACTAAGGCCGATGATGTTGACGCATGACTAACCTAAATTCAGAGTCATTTCTGTTCTTAATGCTCAGAAACACTAAAAATGTTATTTTGTGATTCACCTGAAAAGGCGTTTAAGCTCCTGAGTTGCACTTCAGTCTGAATCGTATGGTTCCACCCCATGTCAATATCCATTATTAGCAGTGTCTCGGCGTCATGCGTGGTGAGGAATCAAAGTGAAGAAGCATCAGTGACTCAGTTGTGAACACGTGATTACCAAACGCCCTGATCAGAAGTCATCGTGACTCTGCAAACCACGAGGAAGTGTGTCACAGCGTAAGACGTTTTAGCAAGTCACTGCCCCGCACAAAACATGTTCACCTGGAACACTCAAGTTCCTACGGTCACTGTCCTCACACTGCTAGCATCTTCATCATACTCGTAGTCATCATCAGCTGCAGCAGTGGTCTCCATTCCTCTTGGTCTACACAATGCAACACCGTAAATGTGTACAGGGCTCCATCTCCACATCTTAAGCAGCAGATAAGCAGAATAGCTGTGGTGTTGGGTCATTCCTGGACCTGGAGCAGCTCCTAACTAAGCAGGTCTGTCACTGGGTCCCGAGTCACCCGATGTGTGAAGGAAAACACCTCTCAGAACCAGCCATCTATGAATGTGTTCTTTCAGTTTGGACCAATAAAAATTCCCCGTGATTAAAAAAAAAAGGTATGTAGGTCATATTGTGTGTCGGGGCTATATTTAGTACATTTTGGTCAGTTAAGTGTTCCTGACATCTGCTTCTCAAGTTTTAAAGTTGTGTACTCCTCCTAATTGAATTGGATGAATGGAGAATGTTTTCACACTTCCACCCAGATGTTACAAGCATCTGCTTAGGAAATCAAACATGAGTTACTCTTCTGCTTCTCTGGCATCGTCTGATATTGTCTTTAGAGAATGTTTGTTTTGCAAGACCAGTGTTCAGTGGAGGGTTAGGTAAACGCCACATATCTAACAGAGCTTCCAAGAGCTGTTTGAATAAGTGCAATAAACACTGGAGCTCTGAGCATTGATTGCAGCTCTGAGTATTGAGCAGTGCTGATGTACGTTACCAGCTGAACTCCAGACCCCAGTGTGCACACGCGCCTGGTCTTCTCACGTGTGCACACGCGCCTGGTCTTCTCACGTGTGCACACGCGCCTGGTCTTCTCACGTGTGCACACGCGCCTGGTCTTCTCACGTGTGCACACGCGCCTGGTCTTCTCACGTGTGCACACGCGCCTGGTCTTCTCACGTGTGCACACGCGCCTGGTCTTCTCACGTGTGCACACGCGCCTGGTCTTCTCACGTGTGCACACGGGCCTGGTCTTCTCACGTGTGCACACGCGCCTGGTCTTCTCACGTGTGCACACGCGCCTGGTCTTCTCACGTGTCTGGTCCTCCCTCCTTGTTTTTCATGTGTGCCTCATTGCTTGGGAGGTCACAGAACCATAATTGTGGTTTAATGCTGGGTATTAGAAAAGCGGGTAGTGCACACGCGCCTGGTCTTCTCACGTGTGCACACGGGCCTGGTCTTCTCACGTGTGCACACGGGCCTGGTCTTCTCACGTGTGCACACGGGCCTGGTCTTCTCACGTGTGCACACGCGCCTGGTCTTCTCACGTGTGCACACGCGCCTGGTCTTCTCACGTGTCTGGTCCTCCCTCCTTGTTTTTCATGTGTGCCTCATTGCTTGGGAGGTCACAGAACCATAATTGTGGTTTAATGCTGGGTATTAGAAAAGCGGGTAGGGGTGGTTGGACAGCCGTGTTTCAAAGATGCATCCGTGGACAGTAAAGGAAAAGAGTCATGCAGATCGACTTCCTTTCCCGCACGGGGGAGGAGGGGGCGGGGGGTCAGGGAGGGAGGACGGGAAAGTCTGGCGACAAAAGCATTAATACTAATTGGGTCATGTTGAACATTTTTCACTGTATGATCTGTGTGAGTTGGTCAGCTGTGTTCTCTAGCCACTGGTCAATCCATCACAGCGGTTGCAGGGCACTTTGGCATTTCCGTCCGTACGAAACGGCTTCGGTTGATGTGCGTGCCTTATTTTGGGACGTCGTGCTCGAACGGGCTGCTTGAATGACACCCCAGCAGGTCAGCAGGACCGAGGTCAGGACTCTGACTTCTGGCTGTTCTAAAAATACGCCATTTATTCCGTTTGAGGTGCTGTGCTGATTTGCTCCAGCTTTTGGATTCTTGCCGTGGTGCACGCAGTCTTAAATCACAGACATTTACGCTGGAGTTCTGCTGTAAAATGTCCTCATACAGCTTGGAATTCTCTCGGTGACTGCAGTCCGACCAGGCCCTAAAGCCCTACGGCAGCCAAAATACCTGGTAGCCACATGCCACAATATTCGCGCCCCCCCGTCTGGCTTCACTGCCGAAGTGCAATCGTCTCGTGGCACTCTTTATCAGCGTCTCCAAATAGAAATCTCTCTACGTTTGCCTGAAGACACGGTGGTTTCCTTTGTGGTCACCTACCTTTCAGCAACACTCTTGTTCAGTGATTTTCTCACGGCGCGGTCACGAGGTGTCGGGGATGCTTGCGTGTCTTTAACCGTCACCGTGGAGGTCTTCGCCACTTGTTGGTTGATTCCAAAGCTTACACAAGTGCCAGACTTTGTAAGACACCCACTCTCAGACAGTTATCTCATTTGTCTTACAGATGCAAACTGTCGCCATGACTGCCAATTATCACCATGACTGTTGACCGAACTTCAAGTTTTCTGAACTTTAATTTCACCTTCTGAAGTCCTTAAATATTTATTTTGATTGCAGCCTATTGTATCATGCTGCACATTTTATGTATGTACCAGTAGGTAGCAAATTTTTTTTTTGCGCTAATATAGTGTTTTTCTGACACCAAATACCTGTTTTATAGAGCTCCATTTCCTAGAGGTTTATATATTTTCCCAGATATTTCCCATATATTTTCTTAATTGTTCAAATCATATTTTCACCACAAATAGTAATGTAAAATAATGTTAATGACACATGCAACAGTAAATATTAATTATTAGAACTTGCAAGAAAATCTGATAACATTTTAGGATGCATTAATACAGAAACGCCGGTCATTCAGAGGTGGAGTTAGCAGGATCGTCAGAGAGCTGCGTGAATTGCGACGTTTTTAAACGGATGGATGGTTCTTGGATGGTTGCTCGTTTTGTTGTGGTCCTTTTGAGCTTCACGTGTCCCGCGCGTCTCCGTCCTGTTCCTGTCCTGCCGAGGGGAGTGTCCTCCCGTGCTTGCGTGCGGCTGCTGAACGGGCATCAGTGCGCTGCAGAGGTTTTCTGAGGGCAAAAAGCATCAAAGCATGAGAACATTTCACAGTGTAATTGGATTTGGGACCCGGTTCCCACCAGCGTTCAGAGAGAATGGACGTGCTGCGTGCTCAGGGCTCCCGGCACGCCATTAAATTGCGTCATTGTTGCAGCTGTCAAATGACTTTGTCAGCATGGTGTGGGCTGTCCGGTCCGCTCCTGGACTTGGTATCGTTAATGTCCAGGCATGACGAGCAGGGACGGCCTTTGGACTGCCCACTTTCAAGTGTCCTGATTTATTTGTAGTCGCTCAAAGATGTAGGCTGACATGCATTTGTATCCATACAATGGCAAAAAACATTTAGAAGAGAGAAACTCTTTTTCTACAGTCATTAATGATTCTAGCTATGCAGTGTCTTGCTATTTCACCGGTCTGCTCAGATAATCAAAATAAGGAATCTTCCAGTTGCATGTCCTGGTGAATCTTTATCACTACTGGAATGACTCGTGATCTGTGTGTGTGTGTGTGTGTGTGTGTGTGTGTGTGTGTGTGTGTCCCTCACCTATCTCGCTATCTTGCCTCTTTTCTTCCTCTTGGCCAGCTTTAACCAATCAGCGTGATGAGGCCAACACAATGTTCCATCCACATTCCTCTGTCCCACAGGGAGTCGGCCAAACGAGTGTGTTGGCTCCTCCTGTGGTGGTCGGGAGGGAGAGAGAGGCACCTCCTTCCCATCCCAGTGGCCCGTGGCCCTCCCTCCCCTGGAGCCCGGAGCACGCTGAGAACCGCTGTGGAATTCCAGAGGAATGTGGCGTGGAATGGAGCCAAGAACCCGCCGGGGGAGAGAGATGCTGATGTCGTTTGGAGAGCTCACGCTGCTTCTCCAGACCGGGCACGGCTGTTGGCACCAGCCCGGCCCCTTCTGTGTTTGTATGAACGAATCAGACATTACTGCTTCGGGGGCGCAGCATAGATTAGACCATTTATCTAAATTAGAAGTGACATTATATGGTCTCTCTCTGACTTTCTAAGTATCGGGTTCATTCCGGGTACTCTCCTGCTGCCCATATATGTTATTGCCGCATTTTTCGACGGCATTAGATTGATTCACCCGGTCCACGATAAACACTCGTCCTGCTCATTTGTACCATTACGCTAGTTCTATGATTCATGACGCCCACTGCGTTTCTTTCCATGACCAGATGTCTTGTTTAAAGTAGCCGTACAGTTGATTTTAAACATCGAACCCAAAACTTTCCTGCTGAAACGCAGCACAGCGGGATCCTCCCTCGTGGAGTGTGTCTCCCCTTCCTGCCGCGGTACGCTGCATGCGTGTGAACCCTGGGACGTGAGGACACGCTGACGTTGGCGCGCGGCGGCGTTTAGCGTACCGGCGTGTGCTCGGCAGGTCCCGCCTCTACACACGTGGCACTCACGCTTGCGTTCTCACGTGCTGGGGCCTTCGGCGGACCGCCGGCCGCGGGAGGCCCGGTGGAGCTCTGGACTGGGCTTCACGCCACCGCGCCGGAATTCACAGTTTGTCAGCACTGCTGCCGGGTCAGTGCGAGGTCCTGGAGCTTCTGCACGCTGGATGAATCCCAGCATTCACCTGATCCAGGAACTGATCATAGATCATTGTTTTGTTGTTTCGTTATTGAGGCTTTGTCTTGGACATTGTTTGGCCCTCACTAAAGACACTCCTGCCTTGTCCGTTCTGCTAATGTGCTCAGTTAAATCAACCCAGGTGCGACGGCACTGAACCAGGGCCTGCTGATTGGTCCAGTTATGGTAGTTTACTCTTCATATCGCTGAAATGGGAGAGCTGCCTCCTTCCACAAGTTACTGGTCTTCTGCCATGAGGAGATAAGCAATAAAAAATGTGCATAAAGTTATTGTGACCGTTGGTGGAAATCCTGTAGTATGCAGATACAGACGAGGGCAGGTTGGATGTGCCCGCAGACCCAGATAAAGGAGAGTCAGGAGAAAGCGTGTGGCGACTCTGGAGACACAGGAAGTGACTCAACAGAGCTGAGGTGGGCCCCCTCGTGCCACTTTTCTGGAGCATTTGGGGTGGGGGGGTGGGTTGTGTTGGGGGGGGGTAGTTTGGGGGGGGGGGAGGCTGGTTTTGTCGCTGCAGCTGTTTCGGTATGTTGTGCATTTATGTGCTGCTTGTGCGTGTTGGGTCGTCCACCTGAAGGATTAGCCCCTGGAGGCATCTGCGATGGCGTTCGGCTCCTGGTTGGAGTTCGTCATTGCAGATTGAAGCTAACGGAGATCTCGCCAGCTCTTATCATGACTGGGACGTGGAGATGAATTAGGAGAGGACTCCAGATTGTGAGATCATGCATGCAGTGTGCTGTGGTCAGGATGCTTCTTCATGCAGACCACACAGGACAGGGAGGTGCAGGTGATCTAGTGGTAGATTTGTTTATGGGGGTTTGTGTTCTCTACTGCTGGATCTCATTTGCTCACATGCAGTCTAAACCTCCAGCATCGTCCAGGCTAAACATGTGTCTCTCCCTCTGTGTGTGTGTGTGTGTGTGTGTGTGTGTGTGTGTGTGTGTGTGTGTGTGTGTGTGTGTGTGTGTGTGTGTGTGTGTGTGTGTGTGTGTGTGTACACGTGCATACATGCCTGCAGATCTCCAAGCTGGTTCATGAGATTCCATTTATGTCCTATATTTTCAAAAAACACTTCTCCAGACATTTTATGTTGCCGTGCTGCCTGGTGTAAATTTGCAGTGGGTGTAGGTGTGTGTGGGTGGAGGTGTGTGGGTGGAGGTGTGTGGGTGGAGGTGTGTGGGTGTAGGTGTGTGTGTGGGTGTAGGTGTGTGTGTGGGTGTAGGTGTGTGTGTGGGTGTAGGTGTAGGTGTGTGTGTGGGTGTGGGTGTAGGGGGGTGTGTGTGTGTGTGTGGGTGTGTGTGTGTGTGGGGGTGTGTGTGTGTGTGGGGGTGTGTGTGTGTGTGTAGGTGTGTGTGTGTGTGTGTGGGTGTGTGTGTGTGTGTGTGGGTGTAGGTGTAGGGGTGTGTGGGTGTAGGTGTAGGGGTGTGTGGGTGTAGGTGTAGGGGTGTGTAGGTGTAGGTGTGGGTGTGGGTGTAGGTGTGGGTGTAGGTGTGGGTGTAGGTGTGGGTGTAGGTGTGTGTGTGTGTGTGTGTGTGTGTTCCTCTTGACCCCTCTTGCCTTGCACAGCCGACGCCTGGTGCATTTCCTGTCACAGATGACCTCACTACTTCTGCCTGTCGGTATCTTCTGCTTTCACCAGAGCCAAAGCTTCCCCCTGGAAGAGCCTCATTCAGCAGCAGGGCTGACCTGGGAACAGACGCTGTCCCCCATTTGTGATGACCACAGGCCCTAAAGCTGAGCCTGGGCCAGCAGTTCTGTTCAGAGATTTCTTTACACTGAGATTATGGGAAGATGGCTAGGTAATGGAGTGATGTTATGGTGCCTTGGTCCAGAGCTCCACTTTGGGAGTGGCAAACATTGCATACGTGTTGGATCAGACTAATCCCAGTTCATGCTTTCAAAAAAAAAGTTGTAACTAATTTTCCGGGCTTGGTTGTTGAGCACAGAGTGGCTGATACAACCTCCCGCTGCAATCATGTGCTTGGTTGTGCATGGCTGCCAATTTATTATGTTTGTTTACTTGTTTGTTTAACGATAATTGAAGTCACCTTTTGCGTTTGAGTTGGTCTGAGCTGACGGTTAGGGGCCAGAGTTGGGGGGCGGGGTGGTGAGACTTGGGGGTTGAGCGAGTCTTCGTGTGCCATGTCCACCTCTGCAGTGCCGGTTGTCAGTGTTTGCTGGTACTACCAAGACCCTGAGTGGTGAGGATGAATATGCTGTTGGTAGTGTGTGTTGTAATTGTGCTGTTGAAGAATCTTATGATTGACCTAAATTGTGTTGCGTCGGCCAGAGGAGGATGGTTCCCCCCCCTGAGTCTTGGTTCCTCTCAAGGTTTCTTCCTCATGCTCTTAGGGAGTTTTTCTTTGCCACTGTCGCCCTTGGCTTGCTCACTGGGGGCTTGGACTCGGACACTTGTAAAGCTGCTTTGTGACAACAACTGTTTTAAAAAGTGCTATATAAATTTAATTGATTGATTGATTTATATTGCACTCATGGGACGTGGAGTTCATTTGAAGAGAATATTGGAGGTCCCAGACCCCAGATCAGTGAAGGAGGCACCAGATCATGGCAAGATAGTGAAAGCTTAGATGCATAAACTGATCTGTCAAGCCTTTGTACATCTGTGTGTGCGTGTGTGCGCGCATACACAGGAGCTCATGTGCACGTGTGTGTAGGAGTGACCCTTGAATGAATGTTTGTGTACAGTGTGTAGGGTCTCTTCTACTGAGAGTCCTGTCAGGTCTGAGATCAGCAGTGGGCTGATTAACTAACATCTCCAGCCTGACTAGGTCGACTACATTAGAATCCTCGCACAAAACAACCACTGCCGGGGCCTCTAGCTGTGAAGCTGATGTAAATGTGTGTGACTTTGTGTGAAATGTTTCTGAATTGTTGCTTTGCTGATTTCACATGTAACCAGTCTATTAATCATAACTTGTTTCTCGACACCTTCGCCATCTGTGCCGGTGTAAATAGCGGAATGACACACGCATGCTGGCGTCTTTAGCCACTTCTGCTATCCGCTGTAATTCTGCTATTAGCACCTGTTTTAGCTCGTGGTGTCGTGGTGAGCCATGTGGAAATGTACACACAGCATGACAACACATGGAATGCCACATAAATGCTTTGACTTACAAAGCAGACAACAAGCACATGGAATACAGTCAGACGCCTGAGGTGTGTTAACAGTCCCCCATGAACACCTCTTACTTAATTAGCCACGTGGATCCCCTTTCTGGCTCCTCTGCTCACACCCTGGCGCCGACGGGGGTGCGGCTACCGGGAGTGTGTGTGTGTGTGTGTGTGTGTGTGTGTGTGTGTGTGTGTGTGTGTGTGTGTGTGTGTGTGTGTGTGTGTGTGTGTGTGTGTGTGTGTGTGTGTGTGTGTGTGTGTGTGTGCTCTCAGGTTGCTCTGCTATACTGGCAGGCCTTCTGCCATGCGAGTCGCTCTAGATCGCTCCATAAACAAGGGCTAGCTCTTCAGAGGTGGGCCTACCGCTTTTCTGCACACCAGGTGCTTTGTTTACTGTACTAGGGGTGTGTGTAGGGGTGCGTGTGTGTGTGTGTGGGGTGTGTAGGGATGTGTGAGGGTGTGGTCAGACATGGGTGTGTGTAACGCGTGAGTGAATGTGGCGTGCTGATTACTGGTTGTCATGTGTAAGATGTTTGGTCCAGGAAGTGGCTTGCTGACCGTTATCTGCCCGCCGTCTGCGTGACGTGGGGATTTCAGCTCTGTGCGAGTGATTGTGACTTCGGCAAGGGTAGAGGGCGGTGGTAGCTGTTCTGGTCACTTTGCATCCTCTCCTGTCCTCTCCATCGGGACCGGGTGGGGTCTCGTTGAGGGAGGGGTGGTGTAGCGTAGCCGTGTGGCAGCTCGGTGGCGTGTTCACATGGTTCTGTGGTTTGAGCGGAACCAACACCCTGAAGCAACATGTTTATGAAATGCTCAACGTGCATCGAAGTTGTCAGTCACTGTGCACATTTTAATTCCATGTGCTGAAACAGCAGGTTGGTTAAGTTACTGGATGAAGTTGCTCTCATTGGCAGTTATTTGAGATATTTGAAAGTTCCCTCTTTTTGTGTTTTTTTTCTTCAGTGACATAAAATTGGGACATCGATCAGTTTTAGAGTGCAGCTTCACATATAATTTTACAGGCCTCTGGCGGCGATCTTATAATTTGTGCATTAGCAACGTTTCATTTAACACATTGAGATGTTTGTTTTATATTCATATTCCCTCCTTTTCTATAAGCTAAACAAACCCTCCCTTCCTTTGCCCAAGCTCGAAATTACACAGGATACACTACTCCCAGCTGGGGGAGAGCCAGCTGTGTGTGTGTGTGTGTGTGTGTGTGTGTGTGTGTGTGTGTGTGTGTGTGTGTGCGTGCTCCCTCTCTGCCTGCAGATAGCTAAAATTCCCTTTTATGGCATTGAAGGGCGATTTAAACAGGAAATGACATCATGCTGAGGCAGAGCATGAGCTCCTTCTGCTGTGCAGCATTCCACACGGCATGAGTCGCCGCTCGTCGGGAACGCTGTACTGACACTCCAGTCACCTAACGGCACACCGAAATAGCCCGGCAACGTTTTAATGGCCACGTGTTTTTAATTGAGATGTCATTACATCCACGATGGAAATGAGTGGTAGCAGGAATTAAAAATCCCCCCCCCCCCCCCCCCCCCCCCCCAGCCGAGGTCTGAGGAAGAGCGGAACTATCTGGGCGGCTAGAGACGCCCCGCCGTGCTGTGGGGGATCGGTTAAACGCGGCCCCCCAGAAGGGGAACGCCAGTCCGCTTTGAGACGTCAGTCTGCCGCACATGCGTGTCATTCTCGGAGAGGTGTAGACGCGCCGGTCTGCCTTGCTAGGAGCTTATTATGGCTTCTAACTCTCTGGTAAATAGAGCAGAGCTATGCTGGTGATTTAGTTACTCTTATCTTAGACGGCCCGTTGCTGGAGGCAGACGTCTGCTCTTCCTACTGTGGAACAACTAGCCGCACAATGACTGCTGCCCTTTCATCTAGAGCTGTTTCTGCATCCTACTGTTTCACACAGACCATGTCATTACTATCACTGAAAACAGCAGTATTCAAATATCCCGGAGTCGTTCCGCAATGAAGAAACTGCAGAATTGCTTCATGGACTGTTTTACTCAGTTCCCCCCATGAAGCAGACATTCAGAGTTGCTGTAATGTCAAGGGGCTGTGCAGGACTGACTGCAGGACTGACCTGCTAGCCTGTCCTTGCTGGGAAGGGTGAATGGGTCAGTGGAAGCCGTCGACTGGGATAAATGTATCCTGGTGATTACAGTTCCACATCACTGGTAATGATGGGAATGAGAGTGATGGGATTGGGCCCGATTGCTCCCTGAACCTGACGGGTCCCCAGCTGCTGACCTCTGGCCATTTCCTGTACATCTTTAAGCCCTAGTTTTCTCCAACCCTCATGTCTTCAGTCTCACCATCTCTTCAGTTGCCTCTTTGTGGTCGGACTACATCTCTTCCTGTTTCTTGGGAGACGGGTGGCCTGTCACTCGCTGTCTGGATGTGTTATTAGTGCATTACTGATCGATGTCACTTGAGAAGATGAAAAATATCTTACGGGGAAAAAAAACTGTTAATAACGAATAGTGTATGTTAAGGGTTTGTCTTGGTTTTGCCCTCACAGATACAGAAGACGACCCCAGACAGCCACATCCCTCTGGGAGGCCCTCTCCCACTTCTAGAAGATTCCATCAGGTACCGTTACTGATCCCGCTGTGCTTCACCCAAAACTCCAATCCTGCACAGTGACTCACCTCCTCATCCCCGCTGAATGTGTAATCGATGTAACATTACATATGTAATAGGCACCGTCAAGGGCCCGTTTAGGGAGCGTGAGCAAACAACTGCGTCAGGAAAATGCCCCCATCGGCCGCCACTTAGCGGCGCGGTGCAATTAGCGTGCCATTCACAGCTGTTGTGTTTCTCCCCATCGCTAGACTTCAGAATCCTTTCTGCTTTCTTTATCTCCTCTTCTGTATCGTGGTGCTCTGCAGTGACCTCACTGGGAATCATCTCCAATGTCTTTCGGGACATTCGACCCTTTTCTCATTACACCACATGCTATGCTGTGAGCAGATGAGCTCGTTTTTTATTTATTTATTTATTTATTTACTATGGGGCTCATAAATAGCACTGCTGTCTTCTGGGTAACAGCCCACCACAGTCAAAGTAAAGATCTTATGGCTCCTACATCATGGTTACCTCACATCATACACCAATATGCAGCGCACCGTGCCTTTGTGTAAGACGTGTTTGTGCAAGTCTTGTTGCACGCTGCAATAAATAAACGCAGCCGAATGCTTCTGCTGCACCACAGTGTAAATGTGAAAGTAAC
Source organism: Brachyhypopomus gauderio (assembly GCF_052324685.1). Taxonomy (NCBI): domain Eukaryota; kingdom Metazoa; phylum Chordata; class Actinopteri; order Gymnotiformes; family Hypopomidae; genus Brachyhypopomus; species Brachyhypopomus gauderio. Next base: position 13,851,544 of record NC_135220.1, on the reverse strand, counting down.
AGTTTCACCTACTGACTCTGTTAACCCCCCCCCCCCAACCCAACATAAGCGGAAGGCAGCATACGGCTTTGAGTCTTGCCTCTTGCATGTTGGTGTGTTCTGGTGCGTTATCTTTAACTGGGAGGGGGGGGGGGGGGGGGGGGGGGGGGGGGGACAGGAAGTATAGACGAGGGAGTGTGCCAGGGCTCCGGTGGTGACCCAGGCGCTGGACTCTTTCCGGCCTGCGCATGGTCACAGCGTGGCCTGTTTATATCCCAGCATGATCCGAGCTCTGACCTACTGACTGCTTGTTCTTACAGTGTTCCCCAGCAGGGTTCTTTGCTAAATACTGCACTCAGTTCAGATGTTTTAAAGAAGCAGCTCGCCGACTCCCACACGGCTACTACACCGTTCTCTTTGCGGCTGGCTCGAAGTTCTTTCCAGCAGAAGTAATGGTAACAAATGGTGTGTTCATGAGCTTTCTCACAGTTTTTGGGTGTGAAAGGTATGTGGAGGAGGAACCCGACAGAGGAATCTGCTTGAGTGTGAAGGTGTTTGGGGGGGCAGAGTCTGCCAATAATATGTTCAAGCCAAAAGGCAATGTGTTGGGCAGTCCCTTTAAACCACCATGCTGCAACATACTTAAAGCTGTGTTGTCCTGCCTGTCTTTGTTGTTGGAGCACACAGTTAATCAATGTTACACTTTTTAAAGCTCAGCTTCATATGCCACCACAATGGCCTGCTTCATCACGCACACAAACGATGCTTTTCTCCTTCAGGAGAACTCGGAGACCTCCATTAATAGAGCTCCTTGTTCGCACTCTGCGTTTTCCACGCTGGCCCTCACCAGAAACAGACGCCCCTGCCCGAGAGCTTTCGTGCCTTTTCACCCCCATAGAGCCCCGATCAGAGAGGCCATGCTCCTCACAAATTAGTGCCGTTGCTTATCTGGAGTTGTAATTAACCCTGATGTCAAACGTTATTATTTATAACCTGTTTTTTTTCCACATTTTATCTCTACACAAGGCACATTGCATCTAGAAAACATCATTAAGCTGCTTTATTAACTAACCTAAACCAGACATCTTAATGATATCCACAGGAAGGCAGCAGAGTTTAGTGTACAGGTCTCCTCAGAAAGTGTGTGTGGTGGACAGACTGACCCCCATGACTATTGGTCTGTGCTGCTAAGATGTGGGATTACAGTGTTCCCAATGTTCAGTTAGAACTGCTTATGGTTTCCTGCACTTTGAAGAGATGATGTCATTGACCTTGGCTGAGCCGGTGGTCATTTTAAATTTTCTTTGCAACTGTTTATGCTAATCTTTCATTTTTGTTTGCAACTTTTTAGTTTTTTTTTTTTTTTTTTTTTTTAAGAACTGTATATGGCAAAATAAAAGTTTGGTTTGTGCTGCTACGAGAAATGCCATTTTGAGTCATTAACTGCTTACTTTAGGGTTTTCACTTACCACATGACCACAGACTTTGAGACTGGTTCCTGGACAACGCAAACTGTTTATTCGCCCAATCTGTAACACATCTTATTGGCTGTTTAATTTCAGAACCAGGAAGTAAGGCCATGTACTGGAAAATAAAGGTCATGTGCTAGCTTTGGGAATGGCGGTTTCACTGTTGCCCCACAAAGTGCTTATTTTGGTGCGGGTGAAAAGTCCCCCTCCCCGGCGTGACCTCTTGAAGGTTGAATCTGAGGAGGACTTGTTGGGGTTGTAGGGGGGTTTAGGGGTGGGGGGCATATCCCTTCATCATACCCCCTAAATTTAGAGGCAGTGTGGCCAGGATGGGGGTCTGGAATTCGAGAAGTACAGCTTCAGAGAACCCGTGCCAATAGTAAAAGAGGCAGAGAGATACAACTGCAGCATCATGGACTGGGTGAATTGGGCTGGATGTTCCTGCCACCACCTCCTCCAGTGTTCTCGCGTAGTATTAATGCTCTGTAAGTGTCTCACTGAATATGGATTACTCTCTCTCATTTGGTATTTTATTGTGAGGTCGCAATGAGGGTGTTTGCATATTTCTGGTATTTGAGAAATATGAAGCAGTTGGGTTAACCTCAATTCTAATTACCAGTCCAAAATGTCCCTCAGTGCCATTCGGTAAACATGTTTACATGTGAGAGCAGTTGATGAGGTTTTTGTTGTTGTTGTTGTTCATGTTTTGTTGAATGTGAATTTGAGTTTTCATAAGCACCTCAAAAACAGAACGGCATTACGATGGGGTCCATCTGTGTCATCACTGACTCAAAATGGTTCCTCTGTCACAGCCTGTGCTGTTCCTCTTTTACTGAACGCGGAACTGTGTCTGAGGACACACATCCACCAGTAAAAGATTGCCCACGAAATGACCATAAATGCAGCCGATGGTCTTGCTTTATTTTAATATAGGTTCCTTTTAATTTCGGCTTGGTGTTAATTCTCACACTAACGCAGACATGAGAAAGATGAACCCACTAGCGAAGCGCTAAGAGAACGTGTGGAGTTCAGAGGTCTTGAGTGCTAGGGCCCATTAGCTTAGCATCGCTTAAGGTCACTTGCCAGGATTTCAGTGTGGAGTTTTGATTCTGAAATACTGGCGGTGTTTTGACAGAGTTATTTCCTGCTCCTCATCCTGACAATGCTGACACAGGCCATAAATTTTCAAACGTTCATAGTAATCCTTCAGATGGGACATGACTTCATGAAGGAAAGAGGAAGAATAACTGTGTCAACTGTTCAGTTTATCAGCAGTGAACACTTTTGAAAAATGTCCTCGCTCGTCCTAACGAGTTACATACAGTCAAAAGAGTGTGTGAGCCTGATTGGTGTGTACGCACGATCGGCATGTTTACTGTATTATCAGTAAGAGGAGATAGTAACACAATGGTAGGTGGACAGGACCATAAAACAAACAAGACCATGGAAACAAGATCCAGCATGCAGTATTCTACAGACCAATCACATAAGATCCTTAACTACTGGTCTTGAGTGTGTTGTTGGTTTACATGACCAAGGTTGCATGGTTAACTGAGATTTCTCAGTTAGCCGGCCCGGCCGCATTAACCAGGAGGAGCGTTCCTAACTGAGACATGTTGCTTTGTGAAGTCCCCCTCCTTTTGAGAAAGTTTGAAATCCTGTCTGAGGGGAAATTAATGCCATCTGAGTAGGCAGCGTTCAGCAGTCCACGTCTTCAGGACTGAAAGGATGAGAACAGTGATGTATGACTCATTTACTAATTTAAAAGGAATGCAACATGTGGACAACACACTTGTCTTTCCAAATGCAGGCAAACATAATCTCTTTTGAGCGTGTGTGCATGTGCGTGTGTGTGTGTGAGTCATTGTGTCCAAAAAAATTGATTCATGAGATCTTGTCTACTTAGACTTAAGCACTTTGGATATATGCAGATTTTTTTGTGTGAATAGATGTTGAAAATGTTTTGTTGTCTTTTTGTTGCAGGTGTAGCAGTGACATAGACACAGGAACACAGCCATGGTGGCACTGTCACTGAAGATCGGGGTGGGGAACGTGGTGAAGACCATGCAGTTCGAGCCCTCCACGATGGTGTATGACGCCTGTCGCATCATCAGGGAGAGAGTTCCGGAAGCTCAGCTTGGCCAGCGTGAGTGCGGTGTTCGCCATCACCACCGTGCCCTCAGCGCCAGGAATAAACAACCAATCAAAATGTACACCGTACACAACCAATCAAGGGCCAGACAGATAAGCCCGTTTATTTTTGTAAATCTCACCACAGCAAAAGCCTCCCGAGTTGGAAATAGTAGCAGTTTGTATACACAGTGGCTGGACTCTTGCGTGTGTGGTGTATGAGCCCCAGTGCTGTTTTAGATTGGGGGATTTAGGGATTTTAAGGGAGCTATTCTATTGTCAGGTCATCGCTCAGAATGCCCTCAGAAATGCCAGTTCAGTGAATGGCACTCAATGTTGTGTAAAGTACTTTTTACCAAGGTCACATACACACAAAGTGAGATGTTTTTATATTTCTGCACTTCAGTGTGTGTGAATACACACTGTCCCTGTGCCAACGACTTACCCTGGATTTTCGAAGGATTATCTCCTCTATTCTTCTATCTATTTATGAGATAATCTTTCTCATTTCATGACTTGAGTAACACAAATCCCGACACGCTGGCCAGGACGAGTTCTTCTCCTCTCCTCTTCCTTTCGGCGTGCTTATGATACATTGATTTAGGCAAATCTAGAGTTTCAGTAGTTTTATTTGGGCACGATTGACCTGTTCAGTTCTGCCCTATTTGTGGAAAAGTGTACTAAAAGGATTAAGGAAGGATTAGGATCGGGATACGAGGTGCAGGCTGGCCTAAGGTCGTCCCTCTGACAATGAAGCGTTTGACGAACTCCTGGACCACAGACCTCTGTCCTCAACCCCAGCCACTCTTGAAGAACAAACCCTGCGTTCTCCTTTCAGCCAGCAGCCCCCATAAAAGTCCCTCCCTTCTGAGGAATGAATGAACTCCCAGAAAGTACACTCAGAAAGAAGAGTTTCAAACAAAGCTAGCTTGTTGCTCGGTGACAGCCTCATTTGGGCGTGGTTGGGTCTCTGGGCTTACGTAACAGCTTCCCTCCGGACGCTCTCCCCACCACGCTGACTCTGACCTGCGGGTCGTTTCCCGCTCATCTTGGCCTACACCGGCCGCTCAAATGGAAGGTTTAGCGTCTTAAATGGCAGGCAGGCACCCACTATCTGCGCCCTGAGGGCGGAGAAGTCCGACTGCTGCCAAGCACGCAGCACGGCCGAGCACCTCTTTTGTGGTTTTAAAGAATCGAAGCATGTTTTGAGTGCCACCTTATGTAATTTCTGGTGTCTGTAATGCAAAGTTTAAAAGACTCAGAAATGTTCAGCAGAATTGTACCTCTTCTGTGGCACTTCCTCATTTTGTCCATGAGAAATGGCGTTTCTATTAATATCATCTTGGAATAAATCAGGCCGCACTGACACAATGTGTTACTCATGGTCTTCCTCCATACACATTCTGTCCAGTCACTCCCTCAGATTCATAGACACAATTAGATTTCATATGAATCTTCTCTCTTCCTGCAGCCAACGACTATGGCCTGTTCCTCTCGGACGAGGACCCAAAGAAAGGCATCTGGCTGGAAGCAGGGAAAGCCCTAGACTACTACATGCTGAGAAATGGGGTGAGTCAGGCAGTTGGTCGGGCAGCCGAGGCAGGAATGTGTGTCTGCTGGCACATACTCCTCCCCACCCCCTATTCTCTCTCTCTTTCTCTCTCTTTCTCTCTCTCTCACCCTCACACCCACATGTGCGCACACATACAAACTTTCTAAATTGGCTACACTATGGAGGCGGAGTTGTGACTCCTTTAGGTTAGTGTAATTTTAAAGATTCGCTGTATGTGTTCACTGTGTTGTGCGTATTTCACGGCCCGTGGCACATGGAACATGTATTGAGGTATGTAATGATTGCTGTCTGCTCTCACAGCAGCACAGGAAGGTGGCCCGACATGCTTGCACATGAAAACAAAGCTGTAAAAGTCAGCAAGAATCTGTTTCCAAACCTGCAAAGCTCAGGTTCTGGGATTCATGTCTTAACACGATACGCATATGAAATAACTGCTCACTGAGGCTTTTTCATAATATCAGATTTCTGGTAGGTCAGTTCAGTGAGATTAGCCGTTTCTACCATCCAGCTACGATTACGATGATGCCACAGTCACGGTTTAATATTGTGATGCTGTGACATTGGAGAACAAAGCTTAACTAAGCCATGGGCAAAGCTGTGTAGAGCTGATCCAGGTCCCAGGACGGGTGTATTAATATGGGGACACCGCTTGTCTTCCTGCTGTGCTTGGCAGGACACACTCGAGTACAAGAAGAAACAGAGACCACTCAAGATTCGCATGTTGGACGGGACGGTGAAAACGGTCATGGTGGATGACTCCAAAATCGTCACTGACTTGCTTATGACCATCTGTGCCAGAATAGGTGAGAAAGTCGATGTTTGCTGTTAAATGATCGGGTCTGCTTGCTCTCCAGGTGCTGTCGGAACTAGTCCTGTCCGGTTAGGTTGGGTCTGGCCTCGAGATGCGGGTGTCTTACATGATCCCGCGTGACCCGCGGTGCCAACCAGCAGCTGAGAACGTCCGTTTTCTCCTGTTTAGGCATCACGAACTATGACGAGTACTCACTTGTGCGGGACGTGGGGGAGGAGAAGAAGGAGGAGACCACGGGGACGCTGAAGAGAGACAAGACCCTCCTGAGGGACGACAAAAAGATGGAGAAGCTCAAACAGAAGCTCCACACCGACGATGAGCGTACGTCCGCTCCTGCACCTCCACCCTGACCTGAAGCTCCTGCGGAGTTTCAGAGCACGCTGTGGAACACCTCGAAGTTTCAGATTATTGTATGATCACGCAGTCGTTTCCGAATTCACGTATTCTAAACTCTCGTGTGGGTGTAGTGAACTGGCTGGACCATGGGCGAACGCTGCGTGAGCAAGGCGTGGAGGAGACGGAGATGCTTCTCCTCAGGAGGAAGTTCTTCTACTCCGATCAGAACGTCGACTCCAGAGACCCAGTCCAGCTTAACCTGCTCTATGTTCAGGTAACTGATAATGCCTTAACTCCATGTAACCATGAGACCCACACTGCTGATTTAGGCCAGTCTGCCTGAAATGTTCAGGAGTTTTGAGAATATTAAGCACCAAATTAGTCAAATATTCTGATCTGTAGTCTAACCTAAAACAGCTAAAAACCTTTGTGGCCTGTTTAGGAAAATGTTATTGAATATTGATTCACATTTCAATCAAACCGTAGTAATACAACCTAATGTGGATAAACAGCACTGGTAGAGCATCAGAGGTAACATTTGAATATGGTGACCACATGTTTTGTGTGGGCTGTTCTTTGAAATCTTCATACGAGTTGCACCAAGTAACCAGCTGCGGCTGATTTGATTAAACAGATGGACATCTCGGATATCGCTCATTGACTTTTCCTGTATCAAAACTACAGTGGGTCATACAGAGCTGCTGTTCTGACCAAAGTAACTTTTGTGCTGTATTTGTTTATCTTTATGCTTTTTCTTCCCAGTAATATCTCATGTGGCTTCAGGAGAACATCTCGCACATATGACTCATAAGCCGTGTTGTATTTAGCTTCTGGTTTATAAGAGCAATTTGTTTTATTAAAAATGTTCTTTTGAATATCTGCTTGAGATAATGTACTTGCCTTGTCATTTTAATAATGTTTATCCTTTAGACTAAAGGCTAAATAATGTTTACTGAGACTAAAATGGTGTTCCATGCCTAACTGAGGACCCATACCCTGAAGTGTATTCTGAAGTCTTGTGTCTCTGCATCGAGGCTCTGTGTCTTGACCCCGGTCCTGACACAGTCCTGACGGTTCTGAACACCAGCTGTCTGCATGCGTGGCTGCTAACTCACCATGAGCCACTCTTCCTTACTCAGGCCCGGGACGACATTCTGAACGGCTCCCACCCCGTCTCCTTTGACAAGGCCTGCGAGTTCGCCGGTTACCAGTGTCAGATCCAGTTTGGCGACCACAACGAGTCCAAACACAAGCCGGGTTTCCTTGAGTGAGTTTTCTCATTCACTTGTTGCATAAGCTGTATTGCCATTTCACTGAATGGATAGACATGCACACAACATTTCTGTCTGACCAAAGGCCTTTCATTAGTAAAATGGCGTCCTTATTCAGATATTTGGGTTAACCCGCCTCTCCACATCCCCTTCCAGCTTGAAAGAGTTCCTGCCAAAAGAGTATGTGAAGAACAAAGGCGAGAAAAAGATCTTCCAGGTGAATGTTGTGGAGCTTGGCAGGTTGACGCAGATCTTTGGAGCGAGGTCTTTCTGGGCTCGAGCACAGCAGCAGGGGCAGCTGGGATATGGCTGTCGGTGGTGGCTTGCGCTCTCTCTCTCTCTCTCTGTGTCTCTCCAACTCTCTCTCTCCCTCCCTCCCTCCCTCTCTCTGCCTCTCTCTGCTGTCTGTCTGTGTCTGTCCTCCACCCATCTCTCTGTTTTTTTTTCTTCTCCCCCTTTCTCCCCTTCTTTTTCTTCTCCCTTTCTGCCTCCCTACCACTCTGATTCAACAAGGGACACATACTCAGACTGAGAACACACAAGCATGACTCGGGCAAATTCAAAACATTTGTGAGGACGTCTAACCATCCAACCACATTATAGTAATGGCCCATGTGTGTAGGGAACCATGCACAAAAGGACGAATGCGATGATTAGTGTGGAATAATGCCTGAGGCTGTTGAGTGCAATCTGCATGCGTATGTGTTTGAGCCTGCTGTCACTGGCTTGTCTGTGCTGTAGGCCATCACCGCTCCTGCTATGCACAATGACACTCAGATCTGTCGGCTGTTGGGCTGACTTTTTCTGTCTGCCCCTCAGGCACACAAAAACTGCCAAAACATGACTGAGATCGAAGCCAAAGTCAGCTACGTCAAACTGGCCCGCTCTCTCAAAACCTACGGTGTGTCCTTCTTCTTGGTAAAGGTAAAAGATTCCTTCTTGTGATTATAACTCAAGTGAACTTGATCCAGTGTGCTCGAGGCTGTGCGTTCATCATGAACGGCTGGCTAAGGGAACTGTTCCTGGATCAGTGGGGCTCATGCAGAGTGCGTCTCCCTGCCACAGGAGAAGATGAAGGGCAAAAACAAACTGGTGCCTCGTTTGCTGGGCATCACCAAGGAGAGTGTGATGAGGGTGGATGAGAAGACCAAGGAGGTGATGCAGGAGTGGAGCCTGACCAACATCAAGCGATGGGCCGCCTCGCCCAAGAGCTTCACCCTGGTGAGCCCTGGCCTTCCTGGTTGCTCTACTTTGAATTGGATCTACCTGCAAATGTATTTTGTGGTTATAATCCTGAAGCTTTTAAGTGTAGGAGTGATTGTTAAAATAAGAAACATTTTTCAAGGGATGTTGTGCTCTGATGCTGAGCACTGCTTCTCTAGGTCTTATGGCACATGAATTACAGTTATGCACAGCTGGCCAAATCAGTCCAAACCCACAAAGTGGAGAATAGAAGAAACTGGTTTATCTTAATGTCAAATATTCAAATGCTTCTTAAAGTGTTGTGATTCTTGGCAACATGCGTCATATGTTGATCAGTTTATTTTGAAGCATTAAGTTACCAAACATGCCATTTGAAGTCAGACTCCTATGAATTCCTAAGATATGGATGCATATTTCACCATTCAGAGCAATAATAAACAGGATTATTCTAATATAATTGCTTGATACTCAAACTCCACTTCCTGTTAAGAACGTCTGCACCCCCCCCCCCCCCCCCCCCAAAAAAAAAACAAAAAAAAAAAACAAATTGGATCTCTTTTAGATCATGCAGGGAAAAATACGTTAGATGTGCCCGCCAGTGTTTATTTTTTAATTTTTTTAATGTCTGGGGAAATATTCAGGCAATTGTTTCCTGGAACATCACCAGGGTGCTGAGAACTGGCTTCACCAAGCACGACTGGGAAAGAAATGGGTTCAGTTTTAAGACTGTGGCCAGATCATAATCTCTCACAGCCTGTGCATCTGCCATTGAGACTCATCAGCTGGTAATGGCTCTCAAGGCTGTGGGAGCCCGTAAAATATGTCCGTCTGTTTTCTTGGGTTCAGTAACTGTGGTACCATCCTAATGATTGCACTGCCAGTGCCCTTTGCCATTTGTGCCGCTCCCGAGTTTGACGATCGAAGTCAGTAGCTCCAGATGAGAGTTAGCCATTACACCTTGATCAGATCCCAGAATGGGACTCTGATTCAGTGTGTAAATCAGTGGTCTTGTAAGAGCTTTTGTTCCGTTTGTAAAGGGTATCAGTGATGTGAAGATAGCCTCTCTTCCTTAGGACTTTGGCGATTATCAAGATGGCTACTATTCAGTCCAGACGACTGAGGGAGAGCAGATTGCACAGCTGATCGCTGGGTACATCGACATCATCCTCAAAAAGGTATCGGATTCGCATACTCACATACATACGAGAAAATGAGCTTTGCAGAACTTAAAATAGATTTTGATTCTTCTTGGGGATCAATCTGTTTCCACAAAGTAGGAAGCCACACAACAGTCTTTTACATGGATTTTTCTCCACTTTTGTAGGAACTATTATGCACTATTATGATGTTCTAATACATCATCATCTCTCCTACAGAGTAGTTGGTAGCACTGAGTTATTCTGTCAGTCACTTTTCACTGATGGCAGTGGGTGTGTAACACATCTTTGGGGGAAGAACCTCCGTTGGTTCACAGGACACGGTGGAATTCCACAACAAACCTTAACGCTTGACCTCCGAAGGGGCAGGCAGTATAACAACAAAGTGCCTCTAACCACATGGACCCTCTCTGTCCACAGAAAAAGAGCAAAGACCACTTTGGCTTAGAAGGAGACGAGGAGTCGACTATGCTGGAGGACTCTGTTTCGCCTAAAAAGTAATACATCATACGGTTCTGTCAGAAACACCTGTTCAACTCCGCCCCATTCAAGACCCCAGATATTCCAAACTGCTTTGGCTGGAAAGGTTTTCACATGTGCTTTCACACATGGCAGAACTTGATATACTGAAGAGTTGATTATGGTCTTAAGCGCTGAATAATGGTTCAGAACAGGAGATAGGACAGTGGAAGAAAGCCATATGCAAATCTGGAAAACCTGTAATCTCAGGTATTCAAATAAAGAGGTTTCTCAGCTGTAGATCAAATTTGAATATGCTTTTGGAAAGTCCATTTAGGCCACAATCTGTGAAGCAGTGATTGATTTTCCTGCCTTGGTTTTCTTGAGAAATATTTCCCCTCATAGACCATTTTCCCTTTTAAATCGATTTCATATGTTCTGTCTCCAGCGTGTTTTATCACCATACATATGTCCATCTGAATGTACTACACCTTTGTGTGTTATACACATGACACAAGATATTCTACATAATTTAACCCAAGTGGTAGCCATAGATCATGATGGGGTGTGTGTGTGTGTGTGTGTGTGTGTGTGTGTGTTGCCTGTAGGTCAACGTTGCTGCAGCAGCAGTTCAACAAGGTGGGCCGTGTGGAGACAGGCTCCGTGGCCCTACCCGCCATCATGCGCTCTGGTGCGGGCGGCCCGGAGAGCTTCCACATGGGCTCCATGCCCCAGGCCAAGCAGCAGATCACCAGCGGCCAGATGCACACGGGACACATGCCCCCTCTGGTGAGCACCTGCTGGGGCTGCCCCGGTCCTCCAGGGGCCCCGTGATGGGGCTTTGCAAATGCCAAGTGTAATACACACAACTCAGCTATGGAGAAGGACTCCTGTGGTGTGGCGTTAGTCAGATTGACACAGACATCACAATGGCTGCTCGTCCATGCAGCTGGAGGCCTGCTCATACTCACACATCCACACACTTGCACATCCACACACTCGCACGTGCACATACTACACACACGTCCACACACTTGCACGCCCACACACTTACACGTGCATACACTACACACTCTTAATTTCACTTCTACACACTCTTAATGTCACAACTACACACTCTTAATTTCACTTCTACAATCACACTTTCACTTCTACACACTCACGCTAGCACGTCCGCACACGCACGTCCACACACTCGCACGTCCACACATTACACACTCTTATTTTCACTTCTACACACTCACACTTTCACTTCTACACGCTCGCACGTCCACACACGCACGTCCACACACTCGCACGTGCACACACTACACACTCTTTATTTTCACTTCTACACACTCTTAATTTAACTTCTACACACTCGCATGTCCACACACGCACGTCCACACACTACACACTCTTATTTTCACTTCTACACACTCACACTCTCACGTCCACACGCTCGCACGTCCACACACTACACACTCTTTATTTTCACTTCTACACTCGCACGTCCACACGCTCACACATCCACACACTACACACTCTTATTTTCGCTTCTACACACTCACACTTTCGCTTCTACACACTCACACTTTCACTTCTACAAGCTCACATTTCTACACACTCACACTTTCGCTTCTACACACACTTTTGCTTCTACACACGCTTACTTTCACATCTTCACACTCACTTCTACAAGCTCACATTTCTACACAGTCTTACTTTCACTTCTACACAGTTTTACTTTCACTTCTACACAGTCTTACTTTCGCTTCTACACACTTTTACTTTCACTTACACACACACACACACACACACACACACACACACACACACACACACACACACAGGAGGCCCAGAAGTGGCCTGTTCCCCTCGGCTTTGCGCTGGTCTGTATGTCAGTTTAAGGTAAAGCCAGGTTGTGTGTAAACAACGTTTCATGCATGTCAACAAAGTACTGTTACACAGGCAAGAATAAAACCACACACACTTACTAATACATCAAGTAGCATCCCAGGAGTGTAACATGTACACACGTGTCTGCTGCTGTAGACCTCAGCCCAGCAGGCGCTGACCGGCACCATCAACTCCAGCATGCAGGCTGTGCAGGCGGCCCAGGCCTCTCTGGACGAGTTTGACACGCTGCCGCCACTCGGCACGGACGCGGTGAGACTCGCCGCACGCACCTCTGCACCCTTCTGCATTCCGTGTGTGAGTCGCAGTTCTCCTCACGCCCTGGTTCTGTCTGCCGGCCCGTCCGGGCACGCTCCCGTGTTCTCCTGCGTTAGGCCTCTCAAGCCTGGAGGAAGAACAAGATGGACGAGTCCAAGCACGAGATCCACTCGCAGGTGGACGCCATCACCGCGGGAACAGCCTCGATGGTCAATCTCACCGCAGGTGACCGCTCGCACGGGCACAAGTAGCTGTAGCTGTTTATTCCTTAGTAAAACTGAAGCTTAGCGAATGCAGAAGTGATTCAAGACGCCCTCTCGGGTGCAGAACCTGGTAGCACCTGCTCCAACCTCGTTAGCAGATCAAGTGGGAACTGCAGGTTTGAAAGCAGCGCTCCACCTGTAAGGACATCGGCGCTGCAGTGAGGGTTATGTGGGGTGCTCGTGTAGCCGCGGGTGGTTGTGGACTCACCGTGCCTCTCCCTGTCCGGCAGGGGACCCGGCGGAGACGGACTACACGGCGGTGGGCTGCGCCGTGACCACCATCTCCTCCAACCTGACGGAGATGTCGAGGGGCGTGAAGCTGCTGGCTGCTCTCATGGAGGACGAGGGCGGCAACGGACAGCAGCTGCTGGGAGCCGCACGCAACCTGGCGTGTGCCGTCTCGGACATGCTGAAGACGGCTCAGCCCGCCAGCACAGAGGTTACACACACACACACACACACACACACACACACACACACACACACAGCACTTTACACAGCATGCTGCATTGTTTGTTGTTTCATGTCTTGTAAACATGACTGCGTGTGTGTGTCTAACAGCCTCGCCAGAACCTCCTGCAGGCCGCAGGTAACGTGGGTCAGACCAGTGGAGAGCTGCTACAGCAGATCGGGGAGAGCGATGCTGACCCACACTTCCAGGTACACACACACACACACACACACACACACACACACACCCCCTCTCGCACAGCAGATTAAAAGAATATGACCATCACACTTCCAGGTACACACACACACACACACACACACACACACACACACACACACACACACACACACCTCTCGCACAGCAGATTAAAAGAATATGACCATCACACTTAACAGAATTTATTTACCCTGCCTTCTCTTTGTCGTGGTCTTAACCAGTCCTTGAGCAGAGGATCGTTCAGACACTCGGGACGGACTCGCCATTATAGTCAAACGATGGTAACAGCAGATGGAGGAGCAGTTTATTTCATCAGCCAATCACACTAATGCATTCCTGATCACATGCAGGATCTTGAGTTGGAGATCTTATGTAATCTTGGGATGAATTAATAGTACATAACTCAGAAATGAGAGAAGCCCTGCTGCTTGGGGTTTCAGTGAAACAGCCAATCATAGCTGTGCTCAATCAGGTGATCAGATTAATCAGGTGATCAGTTTAATCAGGTGATCAGTTTTAATTGCAAAACAATGAATTCAACTTCCAGTGGACTTATGCTTTCGACTTGATCAGTTATTATTCTGTTATTCATTCTAGCCACTGGTGCTCCCTACTCTGTGTGGTAATTGGGTGAAACCTCTGGGGGGGGGGGTTAATCGCCCATACCGTGTGTTATCTCTGTCTACATCAGCAGTGCCCTCACTTCTAATACCACAGCTCTCTCCAGCCCGGGGGAGGGCGCCGTTTTTGGGAGGGAAATGCAGTTCTCTGTTAATATTCAGATTTAGTGCTGCGTGAGCCAGAGCTGGACCCC